>NC_134837.1:256037020-256180092 GCF_004210375.1 Tachypleus tridentatus | reverse complement strand
CCTGTATTGTTTTATAGGGCGAGATCTATTCTTCAAATCTGCTCTTAAAACTCCTTCGACTTTTAAAAAGAAAAACTATAACAGTGAGTGATACAAGGCTTAAAGATAAACTGTCTTTCGGTAAATTTAATCTTATAACAAAATTAAAATACAGTACAATAAACGATTACGTAAATGCTCGTTGACCAATAACTGAACCAAAATCTGATCCAAAATCTGATCCAAAATCTGGTAAGAACCAGCCTTTGTGATTGTGTTTCACACAAACTGTTAGAAAAAATTGTTAATTGTTGTAAACAAGTTGGACTAGAAAGTAGGTTCAAGGATTTTTTATGCATATTACATTAAATAAATAACCTCAGCTTTTAAAACATACTATTCCAATAACTGTAGTTTTTATAAATGAATGTAAAACACACTAGATTGGCAAAATGTGTGATTATTGTTTATTATTAGACGTTACAACGATTTAAAATCACCCACACTGGCAGTTGTACTTCGCGGACGCTTTGCGCGTGTTTGTTGAGCTTCTCGCGAGCCACAATGTGGGTGGTTGACCCCAAACGTACCTCACAAGGGGAGGCAGGCACGGATCGTCCTTCTCTAACGAGCAACAGCATTCGCCGTTGGCAATAACCTGTCAAGTACTTCGTAGTGCAACAGCCGTGAGCACCCGGTTGCGGCTGAACAAAAAGGAACCAGAACAGTTTCGTGATACAGTGTTTTATCGCTTGTCTAAAGTCACAGCTTCCTACCTTCCAAACACAGTGACCTTGTTAGATACCCAGAGAAATCATGACCCATAACACACTTACCCTCAAAATACCATGGTCGTGTAAGATATGGAGGAAAAATTATGATCCATAACACGCTAGCATTCAAAACACCATGATCGTGTCGGATATACATAGAAAAGCATGACAAATAACAAACTGATTTATTTAAATGAACGCCCTCTGGAACTCAACAAGTCCCATAAAAACAATTTATTTTAAGCTATTTATCTGTATATGTGTGTGTTGTTTCTTATAGCAAAGCCACATCGAGATGTCTGCTGAGCCCACCGAGGGAATCAAACCCCTGATTTTAGCGTTGTAAGTTCGTAGACTTACCGCTGAACTAGCGGAGGGCAGCTATTTATGCACCATATAGTTTGTAAGTACAGGATTTTGTTGGTTAAAGTGATTCTAATAACACATAAGTTACAAAAATTAAACTAATATATTGCAATTAAAACTACTAACAAATGTTAGGTTACGTAGATAATATTTACACAGAAAAACGTGGGGTTTTATTTTCGGAAAGGGTGTAGACGTAACGCTAGCCAATATAATGCAGCATGCGGACTCCGTGGTAAAAAACAGTATGTAAACAAATCAATAACTTGAGAACTAGAATGTGTATTCTTTCAGAATAAGTGTATAAAGATTATTAAACATCGTAACGTACACTGTAGCTAATGGTAAACTCATAACAAAATTGTTCTTAAGCATGTTTAAGTGGTTGTATTTTCGGGAAGATTGCTCGATTCACAGAAGTTTGTTTGTTTGTTTGTTTGTTTTTGAATTTCGCGCAAAGCTACACGAGGGCTAACTGTGCTAACCGTCACTAATTTAGTAGTGTGAGACTACAGGGAAGGCAGCTAATCATCACCACCCACCGCCAACTCTTGGGCTACACTTTTACCAACGAATAGTGGGATTGACCATAACATATAATACCCCCAAGGCTGAAAAGGCGAGCATGTTTGGTGCGACGGGGACGGGGATTCGAACCCGCGAACCCCAGATTATGAGTCGAACGCCTTAACCCACCTGGCAATGCCGGGCCCATCTGCACTAGTCGTCTTAAATTTAGCAGTGTAAGACTAGAGAAGGCAGCTAGTCATCACCTCCCTGTGCCGACTCTTGGGCTACTCTTTTACCAACGATTGAACGTGACATCCACCATCACCACGATGGACACAACGTATCTGTGCAGCTTTGACGTAATGCTAACAACGTACAACTCTTTTTAGGTTGTGTATTGTAGGTGTTAATATAACGTTAACAAAGGTTGAATCCCTGAGGAAGGTGTACAGACGGTTCAGGTTATATAACCTACATAGGACGAGACTGTTTTCTCTCTCTCTCTTCGTCAAGATGTAAAACGTGTTCAGGAATCAATTAAATGATATTAATTTTGTATCTTTATATCTCTAACGTGTCTTTATTAACAGGTAAAGTGTCGGTTATTGAGGGTGAAACTTCAGCTACCAATCCAAAATCAAACATAAAAAAAAAACTATGTGCACGTGTTAGACAAAGAAAGCGCGTTTATTGAAACTTTGAAAAGTGACAAGGGTGTCTGGAACTTGTAACTGTTTTTGTTTTCAGTATTATCGTTCAGTGTTTCACAGTGTGGGCAAAAAAAAAACAAAAAACTAGTCTATTGCGCATGCTCACTAGTAAAATTAAGCGAATAAAGAGTAACCCGACAGTAGTGCCGTAGTTACTGTTTATGTGGTGAAGTTACTTTTAGCTAGGCCCGGCATGGCCAAGTGGTTAAGGCACTCGAGTCGTAATCCGAAGGGCGCATGTTCGAATCCCCGTCACGCCAACCATGCTCGAACGGTCAATCCTAGTCGTTGGTAAAAGAGTAGCCCAAGAGTTGGCGATGACTATCTGTTCTCCCTCTATTCTTACACTGCCAAATTGGGAACGGCTAGCGCAGAGAGCACTCGTGCAGTTTTGCGCGAAATTCAAAACAAACAATAGTTTAGTTAATTATGATGACACTTAAACTAATTAGGATACACCATAGCACTTCGCATTGTATTTAACATACAATTACGTGCTAGTACCATTTTTTTTTTCCAAAAATAATACCTTGTATTTTTATATAAATTGTGTTACATGAATTGTCTCCTTGGGTCATCAAGAAAACGGTTTTATTACCTCAGCGTACAAATCGATTGTTTACGGCTATGCCATGATTCTTTCCTGAACGTACAAACTCAAGTGTTCCCCCATCTTTTACAGTGTAAGTGTTCCCCGGGGGTCCGAATAAGGGTGCGCCCGCTGAGCTATTTCGTTCTGGACCCTTAGCTCACGAATCCCGAACATAACTGGATCTCCAACTCGGGTTATTTAATATACATGAGATTCTAATTCCTGCAGTTTCGTTGCTTTTCTTTTGAGTAAAGGGAGAGGAGGTTAACTCACCCATTATTCGTTCCTGTGAGGGATTTCCATGTAGCTAAGCAAGCACCAAAGAGCAGCAGCGTCACTCCGAGGCCAGACAGCAAACTTTGCCGAAAGATTCGTGTCACGTGAGGGGAACCGCTGACATTCTTACAATCCTTACACAGATAGTAACAGGAAGCCCAAGTTAGCCTTGCGAGAAGCTTCGCAATCGCAGTAATATACTGAGGTATGGCGAACATCGCACACGAATAAAACATAATGGAAACATAATGGAATAAAACATAATGGGACGCAATTTGCGTTCTCAGTCTCGCATGTCAATAAATATTCACACATCGTTCACGCGCTGAATACACACACGTCTCACTGGTCAACTTTATTGACGAAAAAACTGGTGTTTTTTTTTTCCTTTTATTATAAACGACGATATTCAACATATCAAGAAACAACACGGTGGATTTTACTTATATTTTCTCACGTGCGTAATACTGTTTCCTTGTGAGCTTTATAAATTAATTAATTCGCACGTATGTCATTTTCGCTAACCCTAAACAAAATGAGCTTTCAAAAGGATGTTGTTTAGTTGTGGAGTAAAGAGGTACCTTATAAATAATTCATGTGTCTTATAAATAATTAATGTATCTTATAAATAATTCATGTGTCTTATAAATAATTAATGTATCTTATAAATAATTCATGTATCTTATAAATAATTCATGTGTCTTATAAATAATTCATGTATCTTATAAATAATTAATGTATCTTATAAATAATTCATGTGTCTTATAAATAATTCATGTGTCTTATAAATAATTAATGTACCTTATAAATAATTAATATATCTTATAAGTAATTAGTTAGTTATCACCATTAGATTCCATCTAATGCTTGCGGATTCTTCAACAAGTATTTAAGTGAGTAGGTTGTTAGCCCACTGCACCGAGCCGTCCCTAATTGAGCACTGTAAGACTAGAGTAAAGGCAGCTAGTCAACACCACCCACCGCCAACTCTTGGGCTACTCTTGTACCAACGAATAGTGGGATTGACCGTAACATTATAACGCCCCCACGGCTGGGAGGACGAGCATGTTTGGCGCGACGCGGGCGCGAACCCGCGACCCTCAGATTACGAGTCGCACGCCCTACGTTCTTGGCCATGCCAGGCCCTTATAAGTAATTAATGCTCAGAATTTATATAACAACGAACATTACCAAGAATAGAAATTCGAAAAACAGTAACATAAACAAAACTGATTTTACGTTTTAAAATCATGTAAGCATTATCACTTCCACTAAGAGAATTTTGTGTGGAGCATATTGTACACTCTTCATGTTTAACTTCTATACCCGAACAAGTTTTAAAAGTCATTGTATTATTTTGTAATGTGTTATGCAGGTATATCATGTGTTTCCTACCGTCACAAATTAATAACAATTTTTTTTTCAAATTTAATATTTTGAAGGTACCGGTAATTCCTACATAAAATACTCGTTGTTCAAGAAGGCCCGGCATGTTCAGAACATGCTCGCCCTTTCAGCCGTGGGGCGTTATAAAGTGACGGTCAATCCCACTATTCGTTGGTAAAAGAGTAGCCCAAGAGTTGGCGATGGGTAAAGATGACTAGCTTCCTTCCCTCTAGTCTTACACTGCAAAATTAGGGACGGCTAGCGCAGATAGCCCTCGTGTAGCTCTGCGCGAAATTTAAAAAAAAATGTTCAAAAAAGCCATTAAGGTTTTTTGTTGTCCTAGATAACCATTGTCCTGGGTCTCTCGTCCAGAAGAGCACCTTTTTATATTCCTGTGGAAAAGAATGCGACATTAAGAGAATAGCTTAATTTATCAATCAAAGATAGAGCTCACTACTCTATACATCTTGATACCGGATTTCGATACTTGTGGTGGACAGAGCACGCATAGCTCTTTGTGAAGCTTTGTGCTAAGATACAAAACAAACAAACTTTATTTATCGAAAACTTAGTCAGATTATACAGAATTACTTCATAGTAGATATCTTGTTATTTAGCGGAACCGGCATGTTACATTAAGGGAAATCAGTGCTATCTGAGAGGTACGAATGGAAAAGCGTTGGTGACATAACAACATGATATATTATTGCAGAATTTTAAGCGTTTCTTGTGTTTTGTGTATTGTACTTAAATCCTTGTATATTTAACTTTTAAAAATATTGGTTTTGAGGAAATAGCATTTGATACGATACGAAGGACTCGTGACCAAGAAGGAGAACTGATCACTAAAGCCAGACATTGGTTAAAAACAAAAAGAGTTGTTGGTTCTAGAAGAAGTCGAATTCTAAATATTGGGTATATACATACTGTACAATGCCAGAATATGGTATATCAAAAAAGGCTGGTTGAGTTTATAATTATGGTTTTACTTGAACGTGAGAGAAGTGTGGACAACTTTGTGAAAGAGACTAGAAGTGCCATTGAGGAATGAAGTTTGCAAATAGCACCTGGAAAATGAAGAGATTGTCAGTAAACCCTAATGATGAAAATGGTGGACAACGAGGTAATCGTAAACCTCTCGGGGCCCGGCATGGCCTAGCGCGTTAAGGCGTGCGCTTCGTAATCTGAGGGTCACGGGTTCGCGCCAAACATGCTCGCCCTCACAGCCGTGAGAGCTTTATAATGTGACGGTCAATCCCACTATTCGTTGGTAAAAGAGTAGCCCAAGAGTTGGCGGTGGGTAAAGATGACTAGCTACCTTAGCCTTACACTGCAAAATTAGGGACGGCTAGCGCAGATAGCCCTCGAGTAGCTTTGTGCGAAATTCCAAAACAAACAAAACAAACGTAAACCTCTCTCAGGTGGCCTGGCATGGCCAAGCGCGTAAGGCGTGCGAGTCGTAATCCGAGGGTCGCGGGTTCGCGCCCGCGTCGCGCTAAATATGCTCGCCCTCCCAGCCGTGGGGGTGTATAATGTGACGGTCAATCCCACTATTCGTTGGTAAAAGAGTAGCCCAAGAGTTGGCGGTGGGTGGTGATGACTAGCTGCCTTCCCTCTAGTCTTACACTACTAAATTAGGGACGGCTAGCACAGATAGCCCTCGAGTAGCTTTGTGCGAAATTCCAAAAAACAAACAAACAAACCTCTCTCAGGAAGAAGGTATCCTACTAGGACAACTTTGAATCATTTGAATCTAAATTAGAAACCAACTACTCCTCCAAGAGTCAGAGCATCCCGATATTCCTTCTACATCACCCCCTCTGTTTAGAACGAATCATTCTGGTTATGTAAAAGGTAATCTCATAATTCCCTAACAGGTCCTTGTGAGTAAGCCCAGGCAAATTTCTTCCTCGATACTTAAGGATGAACCACTTTCTTAAACACTTCAGATAATAAGTTGTGTAAAATGAACAGATTCAGTGACGGCTAAAGACAAGAATGTCACTTAAGAGATCTCTGCCACATATCAAGTAATGGCTGCTTAACCATCACTAGCTGCAATGCTAACAGGAAAAAAAGGTTTACCAACTTTCTGAACTATCAATATGAGCATCACGGTAAGAGATATACCTAAGATACAGAACGATAAATGATTTATTATCATAAACTAGGATGGTCATGCCACTAAAATATCAGTGGCTGAGAGGGCGCTACAGAACTTTACTTCCGAACTAATCAGTGATTTTGTCTGAGGCTAAACTTCATCTGATATTTAAGGAAAATACTTGTAGCACCTATCAGGATCCTCCGTTCTCTTCAGTGTATAATTTCTTTATGTGCAGTAAGTGAGTTATGTTTCCCATGAATGTATATTGATTTCTGTACCGTAGTAACAAAGTAAAATTATGGTTGATGTTAATATTATTTTCATTCTGCTAGTGATCATGTATTTAGTTAGTTATCACCATTAGATTCCATCTAGGAACATAGGGCCGCAATCGCTTGCGGATTCTTCAACAGGTATTTAAGCGAGTCGGTTGTTAGTCCACTGCACCGAGCCGTTCCTAATTTAGTAGTGTAAGACTAGAGGGAAGGCAGCTAGTCATCACCACCCACCGCCAACTCTTGGGCTACTCTTTGACCAACGAATAGTGGGATTGACCGTCGCATTATAACGCCCCCACGGCTTGGAGAGCAAGCATGTTTGGCTCGACGCGGGCGCGAACCCGCGACCCTCGGATTATGAGTCGCACGCCTTACGCGCTTGGCCATGCCAGGCCAGATCATGTATTTAGTGATTTTTAAAAGGAACAAGAAGTTTTGATGGCTTATAGATGGCACCACATTACATTCACTAACATGTCACTCAGAAGACAATAGTAGATGGGTCATTCCACGCCAACTCACTCAGAAAAAAGAACCTTTCCCAGTTCATGTCCTAAACTTTTCTTGAAAAAAATTCAAGCAAAAACTTTATTTGGTTTATTCAGCTGTAAAATATTAAAGTTTTACTGCATGGAAGTTTTTGCTTAAATGTTTTTTTTCAAGGAAATCTGTGACATGAACTGAAAAGACAAAGACAAGTTGATATGGAATGACCCAAATTGAAAAACAGTGCTTTATAAGCATGACGAAAATGACGCGATACACAAAACACGCTAAATATTTCGACATGTTATTATACACACAGTTAACTAAACTTAGGGATGAAGACAGCCTAGATTCGATTATATGCGATCTTTTCTTGGGGTTGACAATTATAAAAGCTGCTTTCCACAAAGCTGGGGTGACATACAGAGAGAAGAAAGAGAGGTTATTTAGGTAATACAAGTCAAGAAAAAATATGAAGAGAGGCGTTTGTTTTAATTCATTTGATCTTCACCAGAGTGCTGAATTTTTCGTTTATCTATGCTTTTATACGGTAATAAGAGATTTAGTCAGATGTGATTCATTAAATTTTGAGTATAATTCGTGTAATTAGTGGTTATAATTACCATTAGCAAATGCATCAGCATTAGGGATGCTGAAATAATAGGCAAAAATATTTGCTTTTTCTACACTGTCTGGATAGCGGCAACACAGTAGTCGCTCGAGCTGCTGACATTTTCATTGTTACTCTCAGATTTCCATTGTTACTCGCACATTTTCATTGTTACTCTGCAAGTAATTTTAAACTTACACCAAATCAAGGCGAGGTTAGGTCTTCCTTTGTAAGTAAAATACAGAAAAATTACCAATTTTGTTATTGCTTTCAGTAAGCTGGTAGACGTGATCTGTATTGTTGTTAATTAGTGTTTTAAATGAGAGGTCGTGAGTTTACAAATAGACCACCCTGGTGGCGTCTCTCGCAGATTTGAGTGTTTATTGCCGGCGTTGGTTTCCTGGTTTTAATTTTGTTACTAATGGTTTTAGAAGGCACTGAGTTTTCTACGGTTCTGTACGTTGCATGACATATTGTTGGAATAATTGGCTAATTCTTGTGGTGAGAAAATGGCAGACTGTATAATAAATAGCAGATTTATTATGAAGTAGTTTCCAACTTACTTTAGAGAAGTCTTGTAGTTTACATTCCAGAAAATGTTCTACCTTATGGTAGATTTATGGTTCGGTGGTAGCTTGAAAGAATGGGGTTATGGTGAAGTCTGTGGTAAGATGGATAAGGAAAATGTTGAACTTGCCAGGTTAAAAGTATCATGTGACCCCTTAGCGTGAGTTTAGGTGAAGGTATTACCATTAACGATTAAGAGGTTATTGTTAATAATTAGAGGGATAAAAATTATGTTATTATCCTTATTTATTCTGTAGTTGAAGAGTTGAAATAACTTAGAGTAATTATGTGAGTATTAGAGCTTGCAACTGATTGAATGAAAGCATTATTAAATTTGGTGTTGGAGAAATATAACTTAAAGGATTTTGTTTTAAAAGAAATCGTAGTTAAACTGTTTCTCTGTCGCCCCTGTTGCGTGTAACCGTTAGTGGGGGCAAGATAAAGTAGACATGTTTCCTGACAGATTTGTGAGTGTAACGTTAATTGCATTTAAAGATAAGATTAAATAGCTGGCTGGAGGACAAGCCTGAAACAGAGGTTCGGTTCTGGTTTGCTTTGAATTCCGCGCAAAACTACAAGAGGGCTATCTGCGCTAACCGTCCCTAATGTAAAAGTGATAGAGCAGAAGGAAGACAGTTTGTCAACACTGACTTTCGAGCTGCTCTTTACTACTGACCCACGGTTGTTCTAATATTATGAAAACACTTTAAAATTGCCCTCCCTAATCTTCCTTTAAATCAAATAATGGATTTGTCCGAGCGCAAAAAAAAGTGATTCACTTGTTAAATAAACATCGGGAAAAAAGGTGTGTGTGTGTGTGTGTCACACACACACACACACCACTCTTCAATTACATAGGAATATTTTAATTTTATTTTTTGAGAATGAGAATAATCGTATAATTTTTAGTTGAAATAATACGCGTGTTATTAATGAGCTACCCCTAGGCCTACGTAACACATTACCCTCCTTTTGAAGCAAAGAAAACTAGAATAGAATTTGTTCCACATTTTACATTACAGATGGACGTCCTAGGTCGTTATATTGTATAAATTGACTGAAAACTAAGATTACCATCCAGTTCTGAGAGCCTCTTTTTCTGTAACCTTTGGGGAAGGGAGCAGTAAGATATATAACATGGCCAAATTTAAGATAAATCTAAAATTGAATTCAAGAACGACGTACGTTAGGGCTAACACCATTCATCCTCACTTCCCCTCCACTAATGACTTTAACTATTTGATCCTATAGATATATACAGGAATTAATGGTTAGATAATTCAACCTTACCCTTCATGAATTCAATTACAGAGTGCAAATTGTTCAATGTTTTGATGAATGTCGTGTTGTGATCAGGTTGATTGTGTCAGGATAGACGGTGTTTGAGGCATGGAAAAATGTCTAACATTTTCCCACCAGAGGTCGTGGTGGAGGGAGAGGATAGGGCAATCAAAGTTCTTAATTGGTTCACACTTTTCGCTTTACGTGTTTACCGTATTTTACGCCTTGTAATACGCTACATCGTGTGAGACGCACCCTAATTTTGATTCAGCAACGAACACTTTGACGTAATCTTGACTTTTTTTTCCAACCTACTGAGTAAATACAGTCAAATACATCACATTCTTCACGGTGTGTGAACACTATTATTTGAAATAAATGTTTTATGTTATTGAAAATGCTTGTAATTAGTAAGTAATGAGATTACGATCTGTATGAGATGCCATTTTGAGTAGACCCTAAACCAACCTCTTGTCTTAATACATCACTTTTGTCGTGAAAGACGGATGGGGAATTTTCATGGTATTTTTAAAGAAAAAAGTGCGTCTTACAAGGCTTAAAATACGGTAAATCGTCTCCAAATTCATTTCGTGTCATGGAAAACGTGTCACAACAAAGAAAGAAAAAAAAACCGCTTTTAGCCTCGTACCCACCCTCCTTCTCTGACAGTTCAGAAACAGGTAGTGGACCCGGGACTCAGTTTACATTACCGCTCCCCAACCACTCACGAACTACAGTGGCGGCACCTGACGAAACAAAAACTCTACGAGGGCGGTCGTTTTAAAGCCTATTATCGTGTTTTCTCACAATAAATTATTGTTTAACTTCTTGCTCCCTCGAGTCATAATGTTACTGCTACAAAGATGGCGCTGTACGTTTTTTACTGGTGATGAAAATCGTACAGAGAAATTCATAAAACTGATTCATTTTTCTTCGTGACACTTTGGCTTTCAAAAAGAGAGAGAATTTGTTTCAATTTCACGCAAAACTACTAAAAACTGTACTAGCGATCCATAACTTTGAAGTAATAGATTAAAGGAAAAGTAGCTACTTAACGACACCTAGCGTCAACTCTTGGACGGTTTTTTTTTTTTAAACAACGAATAGTGGGATTGATGTCACGTTATGGTACCCCACGGTTGAAAGGTCGAGCATGTTGGAGGCCCGGCATAGCCAAGCGTGTTAAGGCGTGCGACTAATAACCTGAGGGTCGCAGGTTCACTTCCCCGTCGCGCCAAACATGCTCGCCCTTTCAGCCGTGGGGGCATTATAATGTTTTGGTCAATCCCACTATTCGTTGGTAAAAGAGTAGTCTTCCCTCTAGTCTTACACTGCTAAATTAGGGACGGCTAGCACAGATAGCCCTCGAGTAGCTTTGTGCGAAATTCAAAACAAACAAACAAGCGAGCATGTTCGGTGAGGGGATTCCAACTCGCCACTCGCAGATTGTCAGTCATACACCCTAATAACCAAGTTATGCCATGTCAGAGAGAAAAGGACAATGAGTTACATCCTGAAAGTTAATTCCTTTTTAAGTTAGGCTAAGATAGTTTATTATGACTGATTAAAATTAGCATCCCTCACTGTGCAGTAAAATCCCTTTAAATGACAGAAGGTAAGATAAATATTTATTTTCTTCTTATAGAATCAGGAATTGTATTATGAGTTTTTTGGAAATAAATATTCGAACTATTTTTAATAACTTTTATAAAGAGTAATTTTGCCAAGAAACAATAATCATGGCCGATATAAGATTTTCTTTCATTTGTTTCTTTGCTTTATACTTAAGACAAATGACATTAGATTATCTGTTTGCTGTTTTACCACAAAACTGCACAATAGGTTATTTTTGGGTCTGCTCATCGCGAATATTTAGGCCCAATATTTGGCGTTCTAACGCTCTCAGACTTAACTCCGAGTCACCTCGAGTGCAATACAACAAAATGGCTAGAAGTCGATAGATACTTATTTGCTAACTTTTGGGAATATGCAAAACTCCAGAGTTTTAGTAAATTTGACAAAACGTAGCAAAATGAAAGAAGTTTTTGTTATGGACGTGTTTTGTTACCTCTTTTTTCTTGTGGTCTTTTATTGCAGGGTGTTGTTCTGAAGGATTTACCAATGTGTTTTCAAACTGTAGAAAAATATATTAAATATCGTTTAACAATGTATTTTCCTGCGTTGAACTGAGTGCAGATAGCCAACTGTGTAGCTTTGCGCGTAAAAAAAACAAGAACAACGTACATTTTGTTCCTTTTACAACTTTTCAAAAAGTATTCACTCGGTTTAAGAAACTTTCATTTTAAAACATTATCTAACATTCGAAGGATCTCTCAGAAGAATCTGGTGTGTAGATAAACCTAATTTACTATCAAAACTGATATTTGGAGAAAGTTCTCTGGTATAAACCCATGTGTTTCACATGTCAAGTTCATTTATGGACTTCTTCATTGATTTCTCTACTTCTGTTCCAAAGGGCCCCCGCTAGTACAACGGTAAATCTACAGATTTACAACGCTAAAATCAGGGGTTCGATTCCCCTCGGTAGGCTCAGCAGATAGCTCGATGTGGCTTTGCTATAAGAAAACATACACTGTTCCAAAGATATTTTTCATGGTTCCTCATTTCATTTGTTTATTATATGGATACCTAGGAAACAGTAATTTGTTTATTATATGGATACCTAGGAAACAGTAATTTGCCATAGATTCTTTGAATATTCATATTTTTGACATTGGAAAAAAGAGAAACTTTTTTTTTTTTCTATTGGATCTAAATCGATTTTTAAACCATAAGAGACTTACGTAGCAAATACGCCAGGAAATAGACACGTGGTGGTATAAAAATGGGGAAAAATCAAAACAACTGTTTTTTGATATAATTCTCCATATTGATCGTGTTGGAATGGATCATGCTATGAAACACTGATTCGATTATTTTTACCACACTGGAACGGTGTTAAGTTTACGGACTTAAAACGGTAAAATCCAGGGTTCGATTCCCTGCAATGGTTACAGCAAACAGCTCAATACAGCTGTGCTCGAAAACAAAACTCATTCGATTATTTTGTAAAAATAAATAAGTAATAATACGTGTTTTCAAATCTTTCAATTATTATCATGATTTTAGGTTCACTTCATTACTGAAAAAAAAACAAAAAACGTACACAATAACCAGTTTATGTAATTCAGACATCTCGCCTTGCACAACAGCCACACCTGCGTTTATCAGCTCCAGGTGGCAGAACCATAGTATTTCATTTACGTTTTTGTGACGTACTAATAACTCTTTTATCAATGTCGTTACTGGCTTTAAATTGCTTTTTCACGCTGCACAACAGAAAACTTTGTCAGTCAGTGGCAAATTAAGAGCCACACAATCTGCACGTGCAGTTAAACTTACGTCTTTAAATTGTGAGAGAAATTAATTGTTAGAAAACAATTTCCGAACCTTAGGACGATTGATAATAGGCGGAACTAACAGCCTTGATCTTATTGTAGGTTCATTGACTTTTACATTGTTAAACATCCAGTGTTTGAGCTCCAGTGTGTAGCCAACAGAACAACATGACGTCATTTTTCTTGTAAAAAAACATATTTGTGTGCTTGTCATATGACGGCCTCCTATGCACCTGGAAACTGGTGCAAAGCAATAATATTCTATGACCATAATATAAAAAGAAAACATTTGAAAATAAACAGTGTGGTAACTGTCGCTAAGTGGTATTGTTTTTGTTAACTCTCTATCTTTCAATTGTGTGTGTGTGTTTGCAACGTTATGGTAAGATACAGAATTTATCATAAATTATAAACAAAGAAAAATATTATCTTTGGTTGACATCTCTCTTGTAATAAATAAATATAGAAATATTTATGGTTTGTATATCTCCTAAAAGCTCCGATCAAAAAGAACTTTCTCGAAGCTGTATCGTTTTGTATAAATCCAGTTTATTACATTTGAAATATTTAATGTTTACCTTCTTTGTTTTCCCGCTTATTTACCTCAACTCGACAAAGTATTTCGAGCTGTCTATAACGTATGAGTTTTCAGATATAACTTTATTTGTGCATATACAGTTTGTGGATTTATCATTAAAATGATATTATAAATTAAAGGATATCTGATGTAACTTTTGAAATTTAAAATATTAACCATACGATTGTTTATTGGTTTGAATTTCACGCAAAGCTACACGAAGACTATTTGAGCTAGTCGTCCCTAATTTAGCAGTGTGGGACTAGAAGGAAGGCAGCTAATCATCACTACCCCCCGCCAACTCTTGAGCTACTCTTTTACCAACGATTAGTGGGATTGACCGTCACATTACAACTGGACGAACACTCAGTAGAGCGTTTACCAGTCAGGATTGGTAAATTTTCCTCTCACAAAATAAAAATGTATGTACGTTTATCACGGACACGTTTTTGGCAGAATAATGAGAAACAATGTTCTACGTATGTCCACTAAGTTTAATTAAAATCCAATCATTTTTGACTGAGTTATAGAGCAAAACACAGTGTTTGTTAACAGGTGGGAATTTATTTTATTGTCCTAAAAGTTTGGCCTTGGGCTCCCACAAACTAGCGACTTCTAAGTTGTATTACAGTCCAAATATATACCAAATTTTGTCCAAATATGTTAAGCCTTTTTTGAGAAATTTTGCTGAGAAACATATACAGGGGTGAAAGAAATAACCTTCGTTACTAAAGGTAACAGAGATGAAAGGGTAAATCAGAAACGAGATTAAATGAAAAAAAAATATTTCTGTGGTTTTATTTTTTAAAACCTGATGATCAATTGAGACAACTAATAGCAAGAACTCTTTGAAGAGAATGGGTGGATGAACACTAAAGATGTGAGAAAAATCGGTTAGCTTTATCTCGAAATTATTTCAGCTGAAGATAAGACTGATAACTGCTAAAGTGACGACAGTTTAAAAACGTGTTCTCAAGGCGGCTGGTATGGGTATTAAAACTTTAATTAAAATAATGTACGGAACAGCGAAAACAGTTGTAACAGTAGTAAGGAACGACAGTCTCGATGTGTGCACTAAAACATTACAGACACTTGTCAGATGGTGGAAGGTACGTGGATGTAGAGGCACCTTCACATAACTTACAACCCTAATGAAGTCAAGTAGTACACTTACATTACGTAATCAACTTAGTAAATAGACACTTGTCAGGTGGTGGAAGGTACGTGGATCTAGAGGCACGTTCACATAACTTACAACCCTTATGAAGTCAAGTATTATACTTACATGACGTGATAAACTTAGAAAATTCGAGAAATTGTTTGATAGCTAAAAGAGATAAAAGTTTTTTTAACATTTATGTTTTAATCTAAAAACATCGACTTACTTTTATAAATTTTGTTTAAAATACTGTTATTGTAACACGCTATTGTAATTGTATGCATACATAAAACGTAGTCTACAAACTTACAATGCTGAAATTAGGGTTTCGATTCCCTTCAGTGGACTCAGCAGATAGCTTGATTTGGCTTTGCTATAAGAAAAATACACACGCACATTAAACGTAAAATAAAAGCCAATTCATTAAAAATATCTTTAACGCAAACAGTTGCAAAACTTATGGATGTATAATTAGTGAATTATTATGTAATGAAACTCTTATATCATTCATAACAACAAATAAGTTGTATTTGTTTTATGTTAAGTACAAAGTTACACCATTGGCTGTCTGCGCTGTGAGGCCTGGCATGGCCAGATAGTTAGAGTGCTCGGCTCGTAATTTGAGATTCGCGGGTTCGAATCTCCGTTACACTAAATATGCTCGACCTTTCAGCCGTTGGGGCGTTATAAATGTGACGGTGAATCTCACTATACGTTGGTAAAAGAGTATCCCAATCGATGGGTGGTGATGAATAGCTGCCTTTCCAATAGTCTTACACTGTTAAATTCGGGACGGCTAGTGCAGATAGCTCCTGTGTAGCTTTAGGTGAAATTCAAAACAAAACCTGTGCTGTGTCTGTGTCCTCTTCGGGTATCGAAACCTCTAATGTTTCCAATCGTTTTCTAGGCTTTAATGCTAGCAAAACACAAAAATATATTCGACCTTTAGCGAGAAAAATATCAGTTTGGTTAAGGAAAAGGAAAAAAAGAATATTAAACAATTTCTCACTGGAAAACGTTGCTAGTACCTTATTTTCACGGGTTGAAAGTTTGGTCAAGGAAAAGGAAAAAAAGAATATTAAACAATTTCTCACTGGAAAACGTTGCTAGTACCTTATTTTCACGGGTTGAAAGTTTGGTCAAGGAAAAGGAAAAAAAGAATATTAAACAATTTCTCACTGGAAAACGTTGCTAGTACCTTATTTTCACGGGTTGAAAGTTTGGTCAAGGAAAAGGAAAAAAAGAATATTAAACAATTTCTCACTGGAAAACGTTGCTAGTACCTTATTTTCACGGGTTGAAAGTTTGGTCAAGGAAAAAAAAAAAAGAATATATTAAACAATTTCTCACTGGAAATGGTTGCTAGTACCTTATTTTCACGGGTTGAAAGTTTGGTCAAGGAAAAGGAAAAAAGAATATTAAACAATTTCTCACTGGAAAACATTGCTAGTACCTTATTTTCACGGGTTGAAAGTTTGGTCAAGGAAACTGAAAAAAGAATATTAAACAATTTCTCACTGGAACACGTTGCTAGTACCTTATTTTCACGGGTTGAAAGTTTGGTCAAGGAAAAGGAAAAAAGAATATTAAACAATTTCTCACTGGAACACGTTGCTAGTACCTTATTTTCACGGGTTGAAAGTTTGGTCAAGGAAAAGGAAAAAAGAATATTAAACAATTTCTCACTGGAAAACATTGCTAGTACCTTATTTTCACGGGTTGAAAGTTTGGTCAAGGAAAAGGAAAAAAGAATATTAAACAATTTCTCATTGGAAAACGTTGCTAGTACCTTATTTTCACGGGTTGAAAGTTTGGTCAAGGAAAAGGAAAAAGGAATATCTAACAATTTGTCACTGGAAAACATTGCTAGTACCTTATTTTCACGGGTTGAAAGTTTGGTCAAGGAAAAGGAAAAAGGAATATTTAACAATTTCTCACTGGAAAACGTTGCTGGTACCTTATTTTTACGGGTTGAAAGCCCTAATCCATGGTTATCTTACCGGTATAATCTTAGTAAATTCAAGATTTTTTCCAAACGTTACATAATTCAGATGTATTTACAATCTGGGTCTGATTAAGTTGCACTTTTACAAGAAACTTGTAATTCTTCGTTGTTTCGGGAAATGTCACCTCATTTTAATCGTAAGAGGTCGGACGTAGCTTAATGGATAACGTGCTCAGTCTGCAAAACTGAAGGTTCATGATTCACAACCTTTGCCACAAAAACACTGTCCACAGTTTGTGACTATGAGTAAGATTTAAAAGTGATGGTCAAATCCCATTACCTGGTCAGGCGAGAGTAGTCCAATCACTTATGGGCGGGTGGGTGTTATTGACTAGTCAATTTCCCTCCAATTGACAACAAAAATTATAAACGGGTTATGCGCAGCTAGCCTTTTTTTTTTTTGTAGCACTGCGCAGGAATTATAAAAAAACAGACTTTTATTTATAGATTCTAGTGCATAAAATTTTATTTATTTTTTAATCATGCACTTGGTTTGTAAGAATTAACCGTTCCAAAATTATTTCAAACTCTTTTATAGATAGGACTAATTCTTTTCCTCTTAGTGTTGTTAGTTACATCTATTAAAACTTTCATGCTTGATTTCCATATAATAATAATTACAAATAACACAAAAAAATGACAGAACTTGCTACACGTCACAGTCACAGGTTAAACGAGCAAATTCGAAAGACAATTCTGCTTCATGATAGAATTCGCTGGTTCTAAATTAGTTTGCTATCACACTCTCGTTTCATGTTATCAGTGGAACATTCGTCACGTTTATTTATAGTGCTGTGACATGAAACCGCTAAAATCTCTCCCCTTTTGCACATCACGAGTTTTTATGCTTAAATTTATTGTACTTGGAAAATTTAAAACGTCTGTTTCCACGAGACAAAATTTGAACCGAAAAAGAAAAACTTCTAAGTCTAAGAATAAAAGAACAAACACGTCTTGAGAGAAATATAGTAAGCATGTCTTGAAATGTTTAATGTAATTGCATACTTAATTAGCTTCTTATAAAAGAAGATATAGCAAGTTAAATATAAAAAGCAACAGAAACAGTGTTTCGTGCGATGCCCTAAATCTGACATATTGTCACGAGCATTAAGATAAATAATTGTAATAATGGTCACAGATAACGACTATCTTCAAGAGATAATGTTTGATAACGAATATAACAAAACCAACTGTTTCGGTGGTTATTTTAAGTACAACTGCTTACAGCTAGCAGTTATTTAGGGCGGTAAAACGTTGGAACATACTGTAAAGTAGTAGATCTCAAGCCTAACTGAACTTTAACCCTGAGCTGTGAGGTAAGAACATGTCTAGTGGCAGGTGAAGATTATATTCCTGTGAAGTTTGTACGCGCTTATTAATTTTGGTTGTCCTATAAAGTTTGTACACTTTTTTTTTTTAATTTTGGTGAGAAATGAGTTTCGACGTAGATTTCAGCTGAGCAGGATTTGCTCCTGTCCTCGATTGATCTCTCTTATGATTGGCTGTTGGTTTCTCGAGTCCGTCCCCACTAAGCAATGCTCATGCTATCAAAACAAGTTAGTATAGTTGCTTGCAGAGGTGAAAATGACTCTCTCTTTTCCAAAGTCAAGGCATGAGAGCACCTAAAAACGTAGATGGAAGTTTAGTCAATGTGATCCTGCCAATGAAATGTCCAGATGCCTGAAGAGATAGGAGAAGCAGAGTTCTTACGGTGTTGTTATCAATGATTTGGATGATACGACCTCACATCAACGAAGTAGGCCATAACTCGTATGTTTAACAGTCAAAGGTGAGAGTTATGCTAACTAATGTCCGCGCCAATCCCAGGTCGAAAAACTAGTCGATCAGCGCCTCGCTTCTCATTAGAAAGATGGACTATTTTCAGTTAAAGAAACATCTATAAAAAAAAAGGTCTGTGTTAGCCGTTGATTAGGAAACTCAACAAAAAAGAAAAAAACGTGTGTGGGTAGGAAACGTTAGGAAGGCCTTAGCAGGTCTTTTTCTATAAGTGGTATATATACGGTAGTAATAAGTGTTAGGGTTGCACTTTTGGAGGTGTTCACGTGCGATTATGAGTTTCTTTCACAGCCCCAACACTGAAGCTAAAGGCGATATTGTAGTTAAACAAGTTACCTCATGTACAGAAACATGTTACCTCTGTTTGTAAGTTCATCCTTAACATACAGTATTCGATCCCAGTTTCAACAATGTCCCAAGACTTTAGTAATATTTTTACTGCTTCTCATACAGCCGGTGATAGGGTGCGGACCTGGGCGTGGAAGTGCCATCAGACAGAGATCGCGCAAGCTTACCCCGTTAGTTTTTAAACAGTATGTGCCGAACGTTGCCGAGACAACTCTGACAGCTAGTGGACTGAGAGAAGGAATTATTAGACGAGACGACGAGAGATTTAAGGAATTAGTGCCGAATTATAACTTGGTTATCATATTCAAAGACGAAGAAGGAACTGCTGCTGACCGACTTATGACACAAGTAAGTCAACTGATGTCGGTACGAAACTATAGCAGTAGGAGTTTGACACTGCGAAAGATGTCGGTAATCCAACTCGTACTGACATCAGTGTACTAAATCGTTATGCCTTTAAACGATGTTCAACGAGAACTTTAATCAACTGGATAATTAATTCGTAAATAGAACAGCAACATTTACAGTATATATGCAAGTTCTGATTATATTAACTAGAACGTTTCAATCCATAGTATCGGGTGGTCATCAGGTAAGAATTGCATTGAAAACAGGCAGTTGAATGTGGAATCTCTCGATGAAGTAACTCCATTGTTTAACGAATTCATAAATAATCAGAGATGTTTGTTCACTTAACATATTTACAACGACTGCCCTTTTTGTGAATCTAACTCTCGCGTGATGATGACCCAATGGGTCAAAACGTTGTAGTTATTAAAATTAAAACTTGTGTACTGTAATAATTGTTCTTACCGTATTTTTTTAAATTAATTATTCACCAAAACTGTATTTCAGTGTCATATGTTAAGTCAAATGTCTTCAGTTATTTCTTGGTCTATATGTTTCTCGGATAATATATGACAAAATGCGCTGCTCTTTCAAACCAATATAATTATTTTGTGTTACAAGTTACAGTTTTTTACAATAGGATTTGTTTATTGAACGAGTACTACGCCGTTCCGATTATTTTAAAGTACAGAATACAATTATTATATAACTATTGTTGTAATGTAACGTTTTAATAATACAATTTTCAAAGTTAGTATCTCGAGTTAATTTCACAATAACGCAACTATCATGTTTTCTTTACGTTGTTAAACAGCAATTGTGGTTGTAGTGTTATCAGTCCTGTATTGTTGCAGGTGATGATGTAACAGATACGTATAATGAATAATACATTGCTACGCTATCATAGTAAATGCACGAGGTAAAAAGACACGATACCGTTTTAAAATGGACGTTCGTGTTATCTTTTTCTCGAGTATATTTCTCCATGATAAGTTCTGACGGAGAACCGCAGAACCCGTAAGATAGTTCTATATGACAAATGCAGTAGTATTTATAAAACTCAAACTCGGAAGACATGTTTTTTTTTAGGCAAACAGTGTTTGAACAGCAGAATGTTTCTTAACTTTTCACAACGTTCTTTCTTTGCATTAAGGATTGTTGGTGTTATTATATGTGTTAAAATTTCAACTCGTAATTGTTAGGTCTTTGATCTAAAAGCTTCGTGTCAAAATGAATACTCAATACCAGCAATACGGTTATGTCTCTATCTTTAATTGCTATTGAAACTTCAGACCAGCAACAGTACGGTTATGTCTCTATCTTAAATTGCTATTGAAACTTCAGACCAGCAACAGTACGGTTATGTCTCTATCTTTAATTGCTATTGAAACTTCAGACCAGCAACAGTACGGTTATGTCTCTATCTTTAATTGCTATTGAAACTTCAGACCAGCAACAGTACGGTTATGTCTCTATCTTAAATTGCTATTGAAACTTCAGACCAGCAACAGTACGGTTATGTCTCTATCTTTAATTGCTATTGAAACTTCAGACCAGCAACAGTACGGTTATGTCTCTATCTTTAATTGCTATTGAAACTTCAGACCAGCAACAGTACGGTTATGTCTCTATCTTTAATTGCTATTGAAACTTCAGACCAGCAACAGTACGGTTATGTCCCTATCTTTAATTGCTATTGAAACTTCAGACCAGCAACAGTACGGTTATGTCTCTATCTTTAATTGCTATTGAAACTTCAGATATGAAATTTTTCATATTGATAAATGAATGTTTTAGATGCCGTAGACATCGGACCAGTTTAAAAATGTTCACAGTTCTGATATTGTTACACGTGTTTCCTCTTTCTCAAAATTACTGAATGTTTTAGATGCCGCAGATCTCGGGCCAGTCTATGTACATATAATATGTCATATTATAGATTTATGGAAACCTCAGCTCATATTGTATAGTTTATTAAATTTAACTAAAATCTACACAAGGGCTGTCTGATGTTTGTTAACGGAATCAAACCCGAATTTCAGACTTGTAAATTCGTAGAGTTCCTCTCCTTTCACTATTGTGGAGAACTGTAATATTTAAATATTGTCGCATAACCCTTAATTATAACGTGATTATCACAAAGAAAGATATATCTTTGTTAGCTAAGTTTTTTTTCTCTTGGCTCAACTGAAACTTCACTACTTGTAACCCTAAATGTGGGACTCAATCCTCGAGACATACACAGTGAAAAACATCCATTTTGTAGTTTTATACTAAACCAAATTGGAACACTGGTATCTGGGATAAAGAATAGCGACGTCTGGAACAATTATCTAATCAAAATTTATTTTGTCATACATTTTGTATGAACCTGTGTCATGTGTAATGAACGAGCCTGGTAGTCAGGGCGCTCGACTCGTAATCTGAGGCTCGCGGGCTTGAATTCCACCCCCGGTTATGATCGCCTCTTTAGTGTTTTAATGTGTGGGTCAATCCCTACATTCATTGATAAAAGAGTACCATTAGAGTTGTCCATCTAACATATCACTTTACAAGTAGAGACGGATAAAACAGATAGGTCTCAAGCAGTTTTGCGCGAAGTTCGAAAAAAATAAACACGTTAGGCACATGAATCCAAGATGGCGCGGTTGTATGTATGTATATACATATATATATATACACGTGTGTGTTACATAAAGTATTTTCCTATGTTGTAATTTTTTATCGCTCAAAAAGGTCCGGCATGGCCAGCTGGATTAAGGCGTTCGACTCGTAATCTCAGAATCGTGGGTTTGAATCTCCGTCACACCAAAACATGCTCACCCTTTCAGCCGTGGGGGCGTTATAATGTGACGGTCAATTCTACAATTCGTTGGTAAAAGAGTAGCCCAAGAGTTGGCGGTGGGTAGTGATAGTGGGTCGGCTAGCGCAGATAGCCCTCGAGTAGCTTTGAGAAATATTCAAAAACACAAACAAAACAATCGCTCGTAAATAAATTAAGAACAAACATTTACCGCAATGCCATCATTACTTACCAAAAATAACTTAAAACTATAAGATAAAATTGTTTGTTCTATTGTACTTTATGTACTCACGCCCAAACAGCTTGTTAAGTTATTAGGTACTTCAGACGGAATAGCTTTGACTGATTCCGGCTGTGCGACGTGTAACTAGTTTATTTGTCTGATCAACTGATTTACGTCTTAAATATACTTTAGTATTTAAATAATAAAATTAAACGTTTGTTTTTTTTATTTCTACAATAGTTTCGATACTGTTTAGTTTTACATCTTTTATGCTTGAATTGCGGTCAAACTATTTTTACACAATGCACTGAGGGAAAAGTAAAGCACCATTTTACACAAAACTTATAGGAGTGATTGTTTTTAGCAGGAAGCTCACGTGTGTGGACAAAGAATCGTAAAACGTGTTTAGAATATTAATAGAGGTATTGGAGGGTAGATAACTAAAGAGGCGTAAGAGGTACAAATAAAGATTGGATTGTGTACCTTTTTTACGAATTACGAAATTACTGCACTTCATAAAACCATTTATCAGGATGTACTTAAAATGTTGGGTTGGGCTGAGTTACAAAAATGGCTGTCGCTTTTAGTCGCTTATTCTACAATACAAATAACTTCGAAAGTTGAGTTACAGCTTTATCCGAGCATCTAGTTGTCATTATCTAATGTTTCACAGCTTGTAAGACTCCCAGAGTCATTGAAAAGTGTTTTTAAAGTGGAGAACTTGAAACTTACTAAAATAATAAATTGTTCGTAATGACGAGAAACCCACTTGAAGTAAAAATGTATTCTCAAGACAACTGCTATAGGTATTAACTCTTTAATTAAAATATAGTACGAAACGTTGTTCTGTACTGAGTTTTAATTACGTTTTTAATATTCATATCAGCCTCAGGCGTATTGAGAAAACAAAAGGTTCACATTTCTTTTCCCGTTCTAATCAAACAGTGTGAGAAGTTTTTGTAATAACTTCAGAACGACAGAGAAGCACTTTAAAAGCACTTGGTAACAGGCTATCCCTAATCTCGTTAGTGCTTAGTATAAGGTGAAAAAACAACAACATAATTTTATTGTAAAGGATGTTATTGCTGCATCTTGAAGTTAGCTTTCTTACACGAATCTGTTGTTCTTTTAGATAGCTTAAGTACATGGTGAAACAAGAATTACCAGCCAATAACAGATGAAAATTAGAAGACTGTTACATATATAATACTCGATGCTTTGTACACTATACAATCGGTGTCTTCAGGGAGCCAACCTCTATATTATTTACGGAGTGAATGAGTGTAATAAATTAATACATACAGTATTAAGTTTTATTACACTAGCTACAAGGGGAAAAAAAGTCTCAAAATAAATAATAAACTATTTTGTAAATATAAATATAAATAAATATAAGATGATGTAGAGCTGATACACCAAAATACTTTTCATGTGTTCTTTCCTTACTGTACGTTCCTTAACACAAAGTCCAAAGAGGTCAGTATTATGACCAGTGATGGTTAATAATATATTTTAGCCAACTATATGGTATATTATCAATATCTGAAGTAATTCTACAAGAGCTATAAATAAACTGACAAAACAGATGTGATATTCACTATATATATTACCATTGAATTATAAAAATAAAACAGATGTTTATTTATCTACCTACTTCAGTGAAACTGTTTAAAAATAAAGGAACATGAGCTTAAAATATTACATAAATTAAGTTCAACGTAGTGATGACAACACCAACCAATAGTGAGGAAGTACGATGTAGTGATGACAACACCAACCAATAGTGACGAAGTACGATGCAGTGATGACAATACCAACCAATAGTGAGGAAGAACGGTGTAGTGATGACAATATCAACCAATAGTACCGAAGTACGATGTAGTGATGACAATACCAACCAATAGTGATGAAGTACGATGTACTGATGACAACACCAACCAATAGTGACGAAGTACGATGTAGTGATGACAACACCAACCAATAGTGACGAAGAACGATGTAGTGATGACAATACTAACCAATAGTGACGAAGTACGATGTAGTGATGACAATACCAACCAATAGTGATGAAGTACGATGTAGTGATGACAATACCAACCAACATTGACGAAGTACGACGTAGTGATGACAATACCAACCAATAGTGAGGAAGTACGATGTAGTGATGACAACACCAACCAATAGTGATGAAGTACGATGTAGTGATGACAATACCAACCAATAGTGACGAAGTACGATGTAGTGATGACAACACCAACCAATAGTGATGAAGTACGATGTAGTGATGACAACACCAACCAATAGTGATGAAGTACGATGTAGTGATGACAATACCAACCAATAGTGATGAAGTACGATGTAGTGATGACAATATCAACCAATAGTGATGAAGAACGATGTAGTGATGACAATACCAACCAATAGTGACGAAGTACGATGTAGTGATGACAACACCAACCAATAGTGACGAAGTACGATGTAGTGATGACAACACCAACCAATAGTGACGAAGAACGATGTAGTGATGACAATACTAACCAATAGTGACGAAGTACGATGTAGTGATGACAATACCAACCAATAGTGATGAAGTACGATGTAGTGATGACAACACCAACCAATAGTGATGAAGTACGATGTAGTGATGACAATACCAACCAATAGTGAGGAAGAACGGTGTAGTGATGACAATATCAACCAATAGTACCGAAGTACGATGTAGTGATGACAATACCAACCAATAGTGATGAAGTACGATGTACTGATGACAACACCAACCAATAGTGACGAAGTACGATGTAGTGATGACAACACCAACCAATAGTGACGAAGAACGATGTAGTGATGACAACACCAACCAATAGTGACGAAGAACGATGTAGTGATGACAATACTAACCAATAGTGACGAAGTACGATGTAGTGATGACAATACCAACCAATAGTGATGAAGTACGATGTAGTGATGACAATACCAACCAACATTGACGAAGTACGACGTAGTGATGACAATACCAACCAATAGTGAGGAAGTACGATGTAGTGATGACAACACCAACCAATAGTGATGAAGTACGATGTAGTGATGACAATACCAACCAATAGTGACGAAGTACGATGTAGTGATGACAACACCAACCAATAGTAATGAAGTACGATGTAGTGATGACAACACCAACCAATAGTGATGAAGTACGATGTAGTGATGACAATACCAACCAATAGTGACGAAGTGCGATGTAGTGATGACAATACCAACCAATAGTGATGAAGTACGATGTAGTGATGACAATACCAACCAATAGTGACGAAGTACGATGTATTGATGACAATACCAACCAATAGTGACGAAGTACGATGTAGTGATGACAATACCAACCAATAGTGAGGAAGTACGATGTAGTGATGACAATACCAACCAATAGTGATGAAGTACGATGTAGTGATGACAACACCAACCAATAGTGACGAAGTACGATGTAGTGATGACAACACCAACCACTAGTGACGAAGTTCAACGTAGTGATGACAACACCAACCAATAGTGATGAAGTACGATGTAGTGATGACAACACCAACCAATAGTGATGAAGTACGATGTAGTGATGACAATACCAACCAATAGTGACGAAGTACGATGTACTAATGACAACACCAACCAATAGTGACGAAGTACGATGTAGTGATGACAATACCAACCAATAGTGATGAAGTACGATGTAGTGATAACAATACCAACCAATAGTGACGAAGTACGATGTAGTGATGACAATACTAACCAATAGTGATGAAGTACGATGTAGTGATGACAACACCAACCAATAGTGATGAAGTACGATGTAGTGATGACAATACCAACCAATAGTAATGAAGTACGATGTAGTAATGACAACACCAACCAATAGTGACGAAGTACGATATAGTGATGACAATACTAACCAATAGTGATGAAGTACGATGTAGTGATGACAACACCAACCAATAGTGACGAAGTACGATGTAGTGATGACAATACCAACCAATAGTAATGAAGTACGATGTAGTGATGACAACACCAACCAATAGTGACGAAGTACGATGTAGTGATGACAACACCAACCAATAGTGACGAAGTTCAACGTAGTGATGACAACACCAACCAATAGTGATGAAGTACGATGTAGTGATGACAACACCAACCAATAGTGATGAAGTACGATGTAGTGATGACAATACCAACCAATAGTGACGAAGTACGATGTACTAATGACAACACCAACCAATAGTGACGAAGTACGATGTAGTGATGACAATACCAACCAATAGTGATGAAGTACGATGTAGTGATAACAATACCAACCAATAGTGACGAAGTACGATGTAGTGATGACAATACTAACCAATAGTGATGAAGTACGATGTAGTGATGACAACACCAACCAATAGTGATGAAGTACGATGTAGTGATGACAATACCAACCAATAGTGACGAAGTGAGATGTAGTGATGACAATATTAACCAATAGTGATGAAGTACGATGTAGTGATGACAACACCAACCAATAGTGATGAAGTACGATGTAGTGATGACAATACCAACCAATAGTGACGAAGTGAGATGTAGTGATGACAATATTAACCAATAGTGATGAAGTACGATGTAGTGATGACAATACCAACCAATAGTGATGAAGTACGATGTAGTGATGACAATACCAACCAATAGTTAGGAAGTACGATGTAGTGATAACAATACCAACCAATAGTGACGAAGTACGATGTAGTGATGACAATACTAACCAATAGTGATGAAGTACGATGTAGTGATGACAATACCAACCAATAGTGATAAAGTACGATGTAGTGATGACAATACCAACCAATAGTGATGAAGTACGATGTAGTGATGACAATACCAACCAATAGTGACGAAGTACGATGTAGTGATGACAATACCAACCAATAGTGATGAAGTACGATGTAGTGATGACAACACCAACCAATAGTGATAAATTACGATGTAGTGATGACAACACCAACCAATAGTGATGAAGTACGATGTAGTGATGACAATACCAACCAATAGTGACGAAGTACGATGTAGTGATGACAACACCAACCAATAGGGATGAAGACATAAAATCATACAAACATCACTACTACGTAGCCAACTATTTCCAATAATTTGTATTTACAAGTAAATATTGAATTCCTATTAGCTGTGTGAATTCAAGTTTGAATAAAATTATTTGAACCGAATTGTGCGACACAGTCTTGAACTCGGTACATGCTGGTTACTTACGCTGCGTATTTCATATAGTTTTGTGTACCTATCTTGTTTCTGTGATTCTTGGTATTGTTGTCCCTATATAATACTAGATAATTACCAATTTTTTTACTTGTGTTAACGATAACAAAAAAGTTCCTTAAAAATAAGAGGCATTTATATTAATTTGTTATTAATGGGTCGTGTGTTTGTCTTAGAACAAACCCACATTGGGCTATCTACTGTGTGTATACTGCTGGGAATCGAAACCTACTGGGCAGATGAATAATAAAAGGAAATATACAAAAATAGTATAGTACAGAATCATTGTATTATACGTAATGTAGGTCCTGCATGGCCAGGTGGTTAAGGCGCTTGACTGGTAAACTAAGGGTCGCTGGTTCGAATCCCCGTCACACCAGACATGCTCGCCATTTCAGCCGTAAGGGCGTTATAATGTAACTATCAATGCTACTATTCGTTAGTAAAAGAGTAGCCCAAGAATTGGCGGTAGGTGGTGATGGCTAGCTGCCTTCCCTCTAGTCTTACACTGCAAAAATAGGGACAGCTAGCGCAGATAGCTCTTGTGTAGCTTTAGGCGAATTTCAAAAACAAACAAACAAATTATACATAACGTCTCATATAGTGATATTTTGCTCACTATGAAGAAGTGGCTCATTTCTTTAAAAGAAAAAAAGCAAACTATTTTACTTGTGGTAACAATTTTAACTACTCTCCCACTATAACGTAATATTACAAATTTGTTAAGTTTATAATTGAATATCAAAATGCAAGAAAGACGGAAAGTCAGAAGACAGGCGTATATCCGTTGGTTTTTTACTTTTTGAACTGGATTCAATATTTGATGGTTCGACACCCGTTGGAACCAAAAACTCTCGCTCTGGACACTGATATATGCAGGCGAGTTATAAAAGTAACAAGCAGATCCAACTTTTCGAGAATTTGCTCAACACTAGCCTAAATTTTTCAGAAACATGTTTTCCCACATTAACTTTAACTGAAATAAACTGATAAATATATTTTATAATCTAATTATTTATTACTCATTTTTTTGGTTTCTTAAATGTTAGGCGTAAGAATCAAGAGGTTCTTGATATAAATTTCTACAAATTTTGAAAACCATTTTTTGTAGCTAGACGCTATCTTTACAATTTCTTTATTGTATAGTAACAAAGACTGTATTCCCCCGATAGTACAGCGGTAAGTCTACGGATTTACAACGCTAAAATCAGCGATTCGATTCCCCTCGATGGACTCAGCAGATAGTCCGATGTTGTTTTGGTATAAGAAAATACACACACGCAGATTACAAGTTTGGCATAAAATAAATTGCTTCAACTAAACGACTGCTAGAAATTTATAACATAATACCATCGGTTTGTTTTGAATTTCACGCAAAGCTACACGAGTGCTATCTGCGCTAGCCGCCCCTAATTTAGCAGTGTAAAACCAGAGGGTAGGCAGCTAGCCATTACCACCAACCGCTAACACTTGGGGTACTCTTTTACCAACGAATTGTGGGAGTGACCACACATTATAACATCCTTACGGCTGAAAGGGCGAGCATGTTTGGTGTGACGGAGATTCGAACCCGCGACCCTCGGATTACAAGTCGAATGCCTTAACTACCTGGCCAACCTAATACGAAGCTATTCCTAATGCTTTTGTTAGAAATATTTGAAAAAAGCCCCCCCTAGTGGCTCAGGGGTATGTCTTCGGACTTACAACGCTAAAAACCGCGTTTCGATACTCGTGGTGAACAGAGCACAGGTAGCCCATTGGGTAGCTTTGTGCTTAATTTCAAACAACAACAATATTTGAAAAAAAGATCGTTCTTCCTATAAAAGCAAGAAAATTAATAATTGGATGTGGAAAGATTTTAACTGCCTGATGGCGTTTATTTTACGTTAATTTAAAATGCTTAACAACACGAATGACTTAGTCATTCTCAAACAGTTTAGTTATTTATAATGTTCTATAGTAAGCACAATACCAAACAATAGGCTGTATATGATTTTCTCACCACGAGTATCGAGACCTGATTTTTTTATGTTATAATCCTTCAAATGTATCGCTGAACCAACAAGGAACGCTTTAGACAGAAAGGCTGTAATTGTTTCGGACTAAGCCTTTTAAAGCTAATTTATTTTCCTGTTCACATCAGTTAAATGTTGATGATAACGCACTCTGTAAAGTAATAAATATAGAATATTCAGTATTTCATGTAGTTTACGTTTGTTGTTGTTTTCGCTTCTATTATATAACTATATTTTGTTTCAAATGCATGTTATTAGATACTAGAAATGTATAGCATGCTTTACTTTTCAAGCAAGACCCGCCATGGCCAGGTGGTTAAAGCACTCGCAATATGAGAGACGCAGATTCGAACCCCCGTTACATTACACATGCTCGATCTTTCAGCTGTGGGGGCATTATAATGCGACGGTCAATCCCATTATTCGTTGGTGAAAGAGTAGCCCAAAAGATGGCGGTGGGCGGTGATGGCTAGCTGCCTTCCCTTTACTCTTACATTACTAAATTTGGGACGGCTAGTGCAAATAGGCCCCGTGTAACTTTGCGCTAAATTAACAAAAAAAAACACGCCCCCACGGCTGAAAGAGCAAGCATATTTAGTGTGACAGAGATTCGAACCTGCAATCATCAGAATACGAATCGAGAACCCTAACCACCTGGCCATACCTTCTTTCCAATTACACATATATTTTAATATACAAATAATAATACAATTTATATTAATAGCTATCATAAATAACAATGCGCACACACAAGTTCTACAAACTTACAAATAATATTGAGTCTTGTATCTGACCTGGAACTTCCTTCATCTTATTGACGATTCACGATGAGTGAATTAATTTCGAATTGATATCGATACAGTTCACTTAAGTGAGAGATAGTTAGATCTTCGCTGATGACATGTGAATTTTTTTTACATCTGAAGCTGTATACTGTCTACGTAAAAATACTAACGTATGATGTTAATCCACTGATAATAAATGGTTTGTAGTATTAGAAAACTATAAACGTTCCTAGTTGAGTATCTGAAGTTTCCAATTAATAAACGTGATCACAATTAAAGCTTTAGAGGTTTATATCATACCAACTTTAGAAAACCAGTAATATATGTATCCTGTCTTTTGGCACCTCGCATCTATTAATTTTATAAGCATAAGGCAACATTCTTGAAATACCAGCTTGCCCAACAATATTAACTTTCACTAATATTTATATACACACACAGTATATCATGATTCTTACACGCGAAAATATTTTACAACTTTAGTAAGTAGGAGGGAATTTCATAATATGAGTTGCACGTATTAACAAATATATACTTAACTAAAACAAGGATATTAAAATAAATATATAATAGCGAATGCGTCACCTACCTTCGCCAATTTTTAATTAAGATATTATATACATAAATACACATTGTGAAGAATACAATAAATAGAATGCATTATAAAATATTGAAATAATTAAACAACTTCAAACATCATGACAGTATATAACACAATTAGTTATTAACCACGTCACTACTGTTTGTTATGGTAGTACTTATTAACCACGTCACAACTGTTTGTTATGGAATTACTTATTAACCACGATACTAATGTTTGTTATGGTAGTACTTATTAAGCACGTTACTACTGTTTGTCATGGTAGTACTTATTAACCACGTTACTACTGTTTGTCATGGTAGTACTTATTAACCACGTCACTACTGTTTGTCATGGTAGTACTTATTAACCACATCACTACTGTTTGTTATGGTAGTACTTATTAACCACATCACTACTGTTTGTTATGGTAGTACTTATTAACCACTTTACTACTGTTCGTTATGGTAGTACTTATTAACCACTTTACTACTGTTTGTTATGGTAGTACTTATTAACCACGTCACTACTGTTTGTTATGGAAGTACTTATTAACCACGTTACTACTGTTCGTCATGGTAGTACTTATTAACAACGTTACTACTGTTTGTCATGGTACTACTTATTAACCACGTTACTACTGTTTGTCATGGTAATACTTATTAACTACGTCACTACTGTTTGTCATGGTAGTACTTATTAACCACGTCACTACTGTTCGTTATGGTAGTACTTATTAACCACTTTACTACTGTTCGTTATGGTAGTACTTATTAACCACGTTACTACTGTTTGTTGTGGTAGTACTTATTAACCACGTCACTACTGTTTGTCATGGTAGTGCTTATTAATCACGTTACTACTGTTTGTTATGGTTGTACTTATTAATCACGTTACTACTGTTTGTCATGGTAGTGTTTATTAACCACGTTACTACTGTTTGTCATGGTAGTGCTTATTAACCACGTTACTACTGTTTGTCATGGTAGTGCTTATTAATCACTTTACTACTGTTTGTTATGGTTGTACTAATTAACCACGTTACTACTGTTTGTCATGGTAGTACTTATTAACCACGTCACTATTGTTTGTCATGGTAGGATTTATTAACCACGTCACTACTGTTTGTCATGGTAGTACTTATTAAACACGTTACTACTGTTTGTTATGGTAGTACTTGTTAACCACGTCACTACTCTTTGTCATGGAAGGAGTTATTAACCACGTCACTACTGTTTGTCATGGTAGGAGTTATTAACCACGTCACTACTGTTTGTCATGGTAGTACTTATTAACCACGTCACTACTATTTGTTATGGTAGTACTTATTAACCACGTCACTACTGTTTCTCATGGTAGGATTTATTAACCACGTCAGTACTGTTTGTTATGGTAGTACTTATTAACCACGTCACTACTGTTTGTTATGGAAGTACTTATTAACCACGTTACTACTGTTTGTCATGGTAGTACTTATTAACCACGTTACTACTGTTTGTCATGGTAGTACTTATTAACCACGTTACTACTGTTTGTCATGGTAGTACTTATTAACCACGTCACTACTGTTTGTCATGGTAGTACTTATTAACCACATCACTACTGTTTGTTATGGTAGTACTTATTAACCACATCACTACTGTTTGTTATGGTAGTACTTATTAACCACATCACTACTGTTTGTTATGGAAGTACTTATTAACCACATCACTACTGTTTGTTATGGAAGTACTTATTAACCACATCACTACTGTTTGTTATGGAAGTACTTATTAACCACATCACTACTGTTTGTCATGGTAGTACTTATTAACCACATCACTACTGTTTGTTATGGAAGTACTTATTAACCACATCACTACTGTTTGTCATGGTAGTACTTATTAACCACATCACTACTGTTTGTTATGGAAGTACTTATTAACCACGTCACTACTGTTTGTTATGGTAGTACTTATTAACCACATCACTACTGTTTGTCATGGTGGTGCTTATTAACCACATCACTACTGTTTGTTATGGTAGTACTTATTAACCACATCACTACTGTTTGTTATGGTGGTGCTTATTAACCACATCACTACTGTTTGTTATGGTGGTACTTATTAACCACGTCACTACTGTTTGTTATGGTAGTACTTATTAACCACATCACTACTGTTTGTTATGGTAGTACTTATTAACCACGTCACTACTGTTTGTTATGGAAGTACTTATTAACCACGTCACTACTGTTTGTCATGGTGGTGCTTATTAACCACGTCACTACTGTTTGTTATGGAAGTACTTATTAACCACATCACTACTGTTTGTCATGGTGGTGCTTATTAACCACATCACTACTGTTTGTTATGGAGTACTTATTAACCACATCACTACTGTTTGTCATGATGGTGCTTATTAACCACATCACTACTGTTTGTTATGGTGGTGCTTATTAACCCCGTCACTACTGTTTGTTATGGTGGTACTTATTAACCCCGTCACTACTGTTTGTTATGGTAGTGCTTATTAACCACGTCACTACTGTTTGTTATGGTGGTGCTTATTAACCCCGTCACTACTGTTTGTTATGGTAGTGCTTATTAACCACGTCACTACTGTTTGTCGTGGTGGTACTTATTAACCACATCACTACTGTTTGTTATGGTGGTGCTTATTAACCACATCACTACTGTTTGTTATGGTGGTGCTTATTAACCACATCACTACTGTTTGTTATGGTGGTGCTTATTAACCACGTCACTACTGTTTGTTATGGTAGTACTTATTAACCACATCACTACTGTTTGTTATGATAGTGCTTATTAACCCCGTCACTACTGTTTGTTATGGTGGTGCTTATTAACCACGTCACTACTGTTTGTCGTGGTGGTGCTTATTAACCACATCACTACTGTTTGTTATGGTGGTGCTTATTAACCACATCACTACTGTTTGTTATGGTGGTACTTATTAACCACGTCACTACTGTTTGTTATGGTGGTACTTATTAACCACATCACTACTGTTTGTTATGGTAGTGCTTATTAACCACGTCACTACTGTTTGTCATGGTGGTACTTATTAACCACGTCACTACTGTTTGTTATGGTGGTACTTATTAACCACATCACTACTGTTTGTTATGGTGGTGCTTATTAACCACGTCACTACTGTTTGTCATGGTGGTGCTTATTAACCACTTTACTACTGTTTGTTATGGTAGTGCTTATTAACCACATCACTACTGTTTGTTATGGTAGTGCTTATTAACCACGTCACTACTGTTTGTCATGGTGGTGCTTATTAACCACTTTACTACTGTTTGTCATGGTAGTACTTATTAACCACGTCACTACTGTTTGTTATGGTGGTGCTTATTAACCACATCACTACTGTTTGTTATGGTGGTGCTTATTAACCACGTCACTACTGTTTGTCATGGTAGTACTTATTAACCACATCACTACTGTTTGTCATGGTGGTGCTTATTAACCACTTTACTACTGTTCGTTATGGTAGTACTTATTAACCACGTTACTACTGTTTGTTGTGGTAGTACTTATTAACCACGTCACTACTGTTTGTTATGGTAGTACTTATTAACCACATCACTACTGTTTGTTATGGTGGTGCTTATTAACCACGTCACTACTGTTTGTCATGGTGGTGCTTATTAACCACGTCACTACTGTTTGTTATGGTAGTGCTTATTAACCACATCACTACTGTTTGTTATGGTAGTACTTATTAACCACGTCACTACTGTTTGTTATGGTAGTACTTATTAACCACGTCACTACTGTTTGTTATGGAAGTACTTATTAACCACATCACTACTGTTTGTCATGGTAGGATTTATTAACCACGTCAGTACTGTTTGTTATGGTAGTACTTATTAACCACATCACTACTGTTTGTCATGGTAGGATTTATTAACCACGTCACTACTGTTTGTTATGGTAGTACTTATTAACCACGTCACAACTGTTTGTTATGGGTACTTATTAACCACGATACTAATGTTTGTTATGGTAGTACTTATTAAGCACGTTACTACTGTTTGTCATGGTAGTACTTATTAACCACGTTACTACTGTTTGTCATGGTAGTACTTATTAACCACGTCACTACTGTTTGTCATGGTAGTACTTATTAACCACATCACTACTGTTTGTTATGGTAGTACTTATTAACCACATCACTACTGTTTGTTATGGTAGTACTTATTAACCACGTCACTACTGTTTGTTATGGTAGTACTTATTAACCACGTTACTACTGTTTGTTATGGTAGTACTTATTAACCACATCACTACTGTTTGTTATGGTGGTACTTATTAACCACGTCACTACTGTTTGTTATGGTGGTGCTTATTAACCACGTCACTACTGTTTGTTATGGAGTACTTATTAACCACATCACTACTGTTTGTCATGGTAGGATTTATTAACCACGTCACTACTGTTTGTTATGGTAGTACTTATTAACCACGTCACTACTGTTCGTTATGGTAGTACTTATTAACCACGTTACTACTGTTTGTTATGGTAGTACTTATTAACCACATCACTACTGTTTGTTATGGTAGTACTTATTAACCACGTCACTACTGTTTGTTATGGTAGTACTTATTAACCACGTTACTACTGTTTGTTATGGTAGTACTTATTAACCACATCACTACTGTTTGTTATGGTGGTGCTTATTAACCACGTCACTACTGTTTGTTATGGTAGTGCTTATTAACCACATCACTACTGTTTGTTATGGTGGTGCTTATTAACCACGTCACTACTGTTTGTTATGGTGGTGCTTATTAACCACGTCACTACTGTTTGTTATGGAAGTACTTATTAACCACATCACTACTGTTTGTCATGGTAGGATTTATTAACCACGTCAGTACTGTTTGTTATGGTAGTACTTATTAACCACATCACTACTGTTTGTCATGGTAGGATTTATTAACCACGTCAGTACTGTTTGTTATGGTAGTACTTATTAACCACGTCACAACTGTTTGTTATGGAATTACTTATTAACCACGATACTAATGTTTGTTATGGTAGTACTTATTAACCACGTTACTACTGTTTGTCATGGTGGTGCTTATTAACCACGTTACTACTGTTTGTCATGGTAGTACTTATTAACCACGTCACTACTGTTTGTCATGGTAGTGCTTATTAACCACATCACTACTGTTTGTTATGGTGGTGCTTATTAACCACATCACTACTGTTTGTTATGGTAGTACTTATTAACCACGTCACTACTGTTCGTTATGGTAGTACTTATTAACCACGTCACTACTGTTTGTTATGGTAGTACTTATTAACCACTTTACTACTGTTCGTTATGGTAGTACTTATTAACCACTTTACTACTGTTTGTTATGGTAGTACTTATTAACCACGTCACTACTGTTTGTTATGGAAGTACTTATTAACCACGTTACTACTGTTTGTCATGGTAGTACTTATTAACCACGTTACTACTGTTTGTCATGGTACTACTTATTAACCACGTTACTACTGTTTGTCATGGTAATACTTATTAACCACGTCACTACTGTTTGTCATGGTAGTACTTATTAACCACGTCACTACTGTTCGTTATGGTAGTACTTATTAACCACTTTACTACTGTCCGTTATGGTAGTACTTATTAACCACGTCACTACTGTTTGTCATGGTAGTGCTTATTAATCACGTTACTACTGTTTGTTATGGTTGTACTTATTAATCACGTTACTACTGTTTGTCATGGTAGTGTTTATTAACCACGTTACTACTGTTTGTCATGGTAGTGCTTATTAACCACGTTACTACTGTTTGTCATGGTAGTGCTTATTAATCACGTTACTACTGTTTGTTATGGTTGTACTTATTAACCACGTTACTACTGTTTGTCATGGTAGTACTTATTAACCACGTCACTACTGTTTGTCATGGTAGGATTTATTAACCACGTCACTTCTGTTTGTCATGGTAGTACTTATTAAACACGTTACTACTGTTTGTTATGGAAGGAGTTATTAACCACGTCACTACTGTTTGTCATGGTAGGAGTTATTAACCACGTCACTACTGTTTGTCATGGTAGTACTTATTAACCACGTCACTACTGTTTGTTATGGTAGTACTTATTAACCACGTTACTACTGTTTGTCATGGTAGTACTTATTAACCACGTTACTACTGTTTGTCATGGTAGTACTTATTAACCACGTCACTACTGTTTGTCATGGTGGGATTTATTAACCACGTCACTACTGTTTGTTATGGTAGTACTTATTAACCACGTCACTACTGTTTGTTATGGTAGTACTTATTAACCACGTTACTACTGTTTGTCATGGTAGTACTTATTAACCACGTCACTACTGTTTGTCATGGTAGTACTTATTAACCACGTTACTACTGTTTGTCATGGTAGTACTTATTAACCACGTTACTACTGTTTGTCATGGTGGTGCTTATTAACCACGTCACTACTGTTTGTCATGGTAGGTTTATTAACCACGTCACTACTGTTTGTTATGGTAGTACTTATTAACCACGTTACTACTGTTTGTTATGGTAGTACTTATTAACCACATCACTACTGTTTGTTATGGTAGTGCTTATTAACCACGTTACTACTGTTTGTCATGGTGGTGCTTATTAACCACGTCACTACTGTTTGTTATGGTAGTGCTTATTAACCACATCACTACTGTTTGTTATGGTAGTACTTATTAACCACATCACTACTGTTTGTCATGGTAGTGCTTATTAACCACGTCACTACTGTTTGTTATGGAAGTGCTTATTAACCACATCACTACTGTTTGTTATGGTAGTACTTATTAACCACATCACTACTGTTTGTTATGGTAGTGCTTATTAACCACATCACTACTGTTTGTTATGGTAGTATTTATTAACCCCGTCACTACTGTTTGTTATGGTAGTACTTATTAACCACGTTACTACTGTTTATCATGGTAGTACTTATTAACCACGTCACTACTGTTTGTCATGGTAGTACTTATTAACCACGTCACTACTGTTTGTTATGGTGGTGCTTATTAACCACATCACTACTGTTTGTCATGGTAGTGCTTATTAACCACATCACTACTGTTTGTTATGGAAGTGCTTATTAACCACATCACTACTGTTTGTCATGATGGTGCTTATTAACCACGTCACTACTGTTTGTTATGGTAGTACTTATTAACCACATCACTACTGTTTGTTATGGTGGTGCTTATTAACCACGTCACTACTGTTTGTCATGGTAGTACTTATTAACCACGTCACTACTGTTTGTTATGGTGGTGCTTATTAACCACATCACTACTGTTTGTTATGGTGGTGCTTATTAACCACGTTACTACTGTTTGTCATGGTGGTGCTTATTAACCACGTCACTACTGTTTGTCATGGTAGTACTTATTAACCACATCACTACTGTTTGTCATGGTAGTACTTATTAACCACATCACTACTGTTTGTTATGGAAGTACTTATTAACCACATCACTACTGTTTGTCATGATAGTACTTATTAACCACGTCACTACTGTTTGTTATGGTAGTACTTATTAACCACATCACTACTGTTTGTTATGGTAGTACTTATTAACCACGTCACTACTGTTTGTCATGGTAGTACTTATTAACCACGTCACTACTGTTTGTTATGGTAGTACTTATTAACCACGTCACTACTGTTTGTTATGGTAGTACTTATTAACCACATCACTACTGTTTGTTATGGTAGTACTTATTAACCACGTCACTACTGTTTGTCATGGTAGTACTTATTAACCACGTCACTACTGTTTGTCATGGTAGTACTTATTAACCACGTCACTACTGTTTGTTATGGTAGTACTTATTAACCACATCACTACTGTTTGTCATGGTAGTACTTATTAACCACATCACTACTGTTTGTTATGGAAGTACTTATTAACCACATCACTACTGTTTGTCATGATGGTGCTTATTAACCACGTCACTACTGTTTGTTATGGTGGTACTTATTAACCACATCACTACTGTTTGTTATGGTAGTACTTATTAACCACGTCACTACTGTTTGTCATGGTGGTGCTTATTAACCACGTCACTACTGTTTGTTATGGTGGTGCTTATTAACCACATCACTACTGTTTGTTATGGTAGTACTTATTAACCACGTCACTACTGTTTGTTATGGTAGTACTTATTAACCACGTCACTACTGTTTGTTATGGAAGTACTTATTAACCACATCACTACTGTTTGTCATGGTAGTACTTATTAACCACATCACTACTGTTTGTTATGGAAGTACTTATTAACCACATCACTACTGTTTGTCATGATAGTACTTATTAACCACATCACTACTGTTTGTTATGGTAGTACTTATTAACCCCGTCACTACTGTTTGTTATGGTAGTACTTATTAACCCGTCACTACTGTTTGTTATGGTAGTACTTATTAACCCCGTCACTACTGTTTGTTATGGTGGTGCTTATTAACCACGTCACTACTGTTTGTTATGGTAGTGCTTATTAACCACATCACTACTGTTTGTTATGGTAGTACTTATTAACCACGTCACTACTGTTTGTTATGGTAGTACTTATTAACCACATCACTACTGTTTGTTATGGTAGTACTTATTAACCACGTCACTACTGTTTGTTATGGTAGTACTTATTAACCACGTCACTACTGTTTGTTATGGTAGTACTTATTAACCACGTCACTACTGTTTGTTATGGTAGTACTTATTAACCACGTCACTACTGTTTGTTATGGTAGTACTTATTAACCACATCACTACTGTTTGTTATGGTAGTGCTTATTAACCACATCACTACTGTTTGTTATGGTAGTACTTATTAACCACGTCACTACTGTTTGTTATGGTAGTACTTATTAACCACGTTACTACTGTTTGTCATGGTAGTACTTATTAACCACGTCACTACTGTTTGTCATGGTAGTACTTATTAACCACATCACTACTGTTTGTTATGGTAGTACTTATTAACCACGTCACTACTGTTTGTTATGGTAGTACTTACTAACCACGTCACTACTGTTTGTTATGGTAGTACTTATTAACCACTTTACTACTGTTCGTTATGGTAGTACTTATTAACCACATCACTACTGTTTGTTATGGTAGTACTTATTAACCACATCACTACTGTTTGTTATGGTAGTACTTATTAACCACGTCACTACTGTTTGTTATGGTAGTACTTATTAACCACGTCACTACTGTTTGTTATGGAAGTACTTATTAACCACGTCACTACTGTTTGTTATGGTAGTACTTACTAACCACGTCACTACTGTTTGTTATGGTAGTACTTATTAACCACTTTACTACTGTTCGTTATGGTGGTGCTTATTAACCACATCACTACTGTTTGTTATGGTAGTACTTATTAACCACATCACTACTGTTTGTTATGGTAGTACTTATTAACCACTTTACTACTGTTTGTTATGGTAGTACTTATTAACCACGTCACTACTGTTTGTTATGGAAGTACTTATTAACCACGTTACTACTGTTTGTCATGGTAGTACTTATTAACCACGTTACTACTGTTTGTCATGGTACTACTTATTAACCACGTTACTACTGTTTGTCATGGTAATACTTATTAACCACGTCACTACTGTTTGTCATGGTAGTACTTATTAACCACGTCACTACTGTTCGTTATGGTAGTACTTATTAACCACTTTACTACTGTTCGTTATGGTAGTACTTATTAACCACGTTACTACTGTTTGTTGTGGTAGTACTTATTAACCACGTCACTACTGTTTGTCATGGTAGTGCTTATTAATCACGTTACTACTGTTTGTCATGGTAGTGCTTATTAATCACGTTACTACTGTTTGTTATGGTTGTACTTATTAACCACGTTACTACTGTTTGTCATGGTAGTACTTATTAACCACGTCACTACTGTTTGTCATGGTAGGATTTATTAACCACGTCACTACTGTTTGTCATGGTAGTACTTATTAAACACGTTACTACTGTTTGTTATGGTAGTACTTGTTAACCACGTCACTACTCTTTGTCATGGAAGGAGTTATTAACCACGTCACTACTGTTTGTCATGGTAGGAGTTATTAATCACGTTACTACTGTTTGTTATGGTTGTACTTATTAATCACGTTACTACTGTTTGTCATGGTAGTGTTTATTAACCACGTTACTACTGTTTGTCATGGTAGTGCTTATTAACCACGTTACTACTGTTTGTCATGGTAGTGCTTATTAATCACGTTACTACTGTTTGTTATGGTTGTACTTATTAACCACGTTACTACTGTTTGTCATGGTAGTACTTATTAACCACGTCACTACTGTTTGTCATGGTAGGATTTATTAACCACGTCACTACTGTTTGTCATGGTAGTACTTATTAAACACGTTACCACTGTTTGTCATGGTAGTACTTATTAACCACGTCACTACTGTTTGTCATGGTAGTACTTATTAACCACGTCACTACTGTTTGTCATGGTAGTACTTATTAACCACATCACTACTGTTTGTTATGGTAGTACTTATTAACCACATCACTACTGTTTGTTATGGTAGGATTTATTAACCACGTCACTACTGTTTGTCATGGTAGTACTTATTAACCACGTCACTACTGTTTGTCATGGTAGTACTTATTAACCACGTCACTACTGTTTGTCATGGTAGGATTTATTAACCACGTTACTACTGTTTGTCGTGGTAGTACTTATTAACCACATCACTACTGTTTGTTATGGTAGTACTTATTAACCACGTCACTACTGTTTGTCATGGTAGGATTTATTAACCACGTCACTACTGTTTGTCATGGTAGTACTTATTAACCACGTCACTACTGTTTGTTATGATAGTACTTATTAACCACGTTACTACTGTTTGTCATGGTAGTACTTATTAACCACGTCACTACTGTTTGTCATGGTAGTACTTATTAACCACGTCACTACTGTTTGTTATGATAGTACTTATTAACCACGTCACTACTGTTTGTCATGGTAGTACTTATTAACCACGTCACTACTGTTTGTTATGATAGTACTTATTAACCACGTCACTACTGTTTCTTATGGTAGTACTTATTAATCACGTCACTACTGTTTGTTATGGAAGTATTTATTAACCACATCACTACTGTTTGTCATGGTAGTACTTATTAACCACGTCACTACTGTTTGTTATGATAGTACTTGTTAACCACATCACTACTGTTTGTCATGGTAGTACTTATTAACCACGTTACTACTGTTTGTTATGGTTGTACTTATTAACCACGTTACTACTGTTTGTCATGGTAGTACTTATTAACCACGTCACTACTGTTTGTCATGGTAGGATTTATTAACCACGTCACTACTGTTTGTCATGGTAGTACTTATTAAACACGTTACTACTGTTTGTTATGGTAGTACTTCTTAACCACGTCACTACTCTTGTCATGGTAGGAGTTATTAACCACGTCACTACTGTTTGTCATGGTAGGAGTTATTAACCACGTCACTACTGTTTGTCATGGTAGTACTTATTAACCACGTCACTACTATTTGTTATGGTAGTACTTATTAACCACGTTACTACTGTTTGTCATGGTAGTACTTATTAACCACGTTACTACTGTTTGTCATGGTAGTACTTATTAACCACGTCACTACTGTTTGTCATGGTAGGATTTATTAACCACGTCAGTACTGTTTGTTATGGTAGTACTTATTAACCACGTCACAAATGTTTGTTATGGAAGTACTTATTAACCACGTTACTACTGTTTGTCATGGTAGTACTTATTAACCACGTTACTACTGTTTGTCATGGTAGTACTTATTAACCACGTTACTACTGTTTGTCATGGTAGTACTTATTAACCACATCACTACTGTTTGTCATGGTAGGATTTATTAACCACGTCAGTACTGTTTGTTATGGTAGTACTTATTAACCACGTTACTACTGTTTGTTATGGTAGTACTTATTAACCACATCACTACTGTTTGTTATGGAAGTACTTATTAACCACGTCACTACTGTTTGTCATGGTAGTACTTATTAACCACGTCACTACTGTTTGTTATGGTAGTACTTATTAACCACATCACTACTGTTTGTTATGGAAGTACTTATTAACCACATCACTACTGTTTGTCATGGTAGTACTTATTAACCACGTCACTACTGTTTGTTATGGTAGTACTTATTAACCCCGTCACTACTGTTTGTTATGGTAGTACTTATTAACCACGTCACTACTGTTTGTTATGGTTGTACTTATTAACCACGTCACTACTGTTTGTCGTGGTAGTACTTATTAAACACGTCACTACTGTTTGTCATGGTAGGATTTATTAACCACGTCAGTACTGTTTGTTATGGTAGTACTTATTAACCACGTCACTACTGTTTGTTATGGTAGTACTTATTAACCACGTCACTACTGTTTGTCGTGGTAGTACTTATTAACCACGTCACTACTGTTTGTCATGGTAGGATTTATTAACCACGTCAGTACTGTTTGTTATGGTAGTACTTATTAACCACATCACTACTGTTTGTTATGGTAGTACTTATTAACCACATCACTACTGTTTGTTATGGTAGTACTTATTAACCACGTCACTACTGTTTGTCGTGGTAGTACTTATTAACCACGTCACTACTGTTTGTCATGGTAGGATTTATTAACCACGTCAGTACTGTTTGTTATGGTAGTACTTATTAACCACATCACTACTGTTTGTTATGGTAGTACTTATTAACCACATCACTACTGTTTGTTATGGTAGTACTTATTAACCCCGTCACTACTGTTTGTTATGATAGTACTTATTAACCACATCACTACTGTTTGTTATGGTAGTACTTATTAACCCCGTCACTACTGTTTGTTATGGTAGTACTTATTAACCACGTTACTACTGTTTGTTATGGTAGTACTTATTAACCACATCACTACTGTTTGTTATGGTAGTACTTATTAACCACGTCACTACTGTTTGTCATGATAGGATTTATTAACCACGTCACTACTGTTTGTTGTGGTAGTACTTATTAACCACATCACTACTGTTTGTCATGGTAGTACTTATTAACCTTGTTACTACTGTTTGTCATGGTAGTGCTTATTAACCACGTTACTACTGTTTATCATGGTAGTGCTTATTAATCACGTTACTACTGTTTGTTATGGTTGTACTTATTAACCACGTTACTACTGTTTGTTATGGTAGTACTTATTAACCACATCACTACTGTTTGTTATGGTAGTACTTATTAACCACATCACTACTGTTTGTTATGGTAGTACTTATTAACCCCGTCACTACTGTTTGTTATGGTAGTACTTATTAACCCCGTCACTACTGTTTGTTATGGTAGTACTTATTAACCACGTCACTACTGTTTGTTATGGTAGTACTTATTAACCACGTCACTACTGTTTGTTATGGTAGTACTTATTAACCCCGTCACTACTGTTTGTTATGGTAGTACTTATTAACCACGTCACTACTGTTTGTTATGGTAGTACTTATTAACCACATCACTACTGTTTGTTATGGTAGTACTTATTAACCACGTCACTACTGTTTGTCATGGTAGTACTTATTAACCACGTTACTACTGTTTGTTATGGTAGTACTTATTAACCACGTCACTACTGTTTGTTATGGTGGTAGTACTTATTAACCACGTCACTACTGTTTGTCATGATAGGATTTATTAACCACGTCACTACTGTTTGTTGTGGTAGTACTTATTAACCACGTCACTACTGTTTGTCATGGTAGTACTTATTAACCACGTCACTACTGTTTGTTATGATAGTACTTATTAACCACGTTACTACTGTTTGTCATGGTAGTACTTATTAACCACATCACTACTGTTTGTTATGGTAGTACTTATTAACCACGTCACTACTGTTTGTTATGGTAGGATTTATTAACCACGTCACTACTGTTTGTCATGGTAGTACTTATTAACCACGTCACTACTGTTTGTCATGGTAGTACTTATTAACCACGTCACTACTGTTTCTCATGGTAGGATTTATTAACCACGTTACTACTGTTTGTCGTGGTAGTACTTATTAACCACATCACTACTGTTTGTTATGGTAGTACTTATTAACCACGTCACTACTGTTTGTCATGGTAGGATTTATTAACCACGTCACTACTGTTTGTCATGGTAGTACTTATTAACCACGTCACTACTGTTTGTTATGATAGTACTTATTAACCACGTTACTACTGTTTGTCATGGTAGTACTTATTAACCACGTTACTACTGGTTGGTGTGGTAGTACTTATTAACCACGTCACTACTGTTTGTCATGGTAGTACTTATTAACCACGTCACTACTGTTTGTTATGATAGTACTTATTAACCACGTCACTACTGTTTGTCATGGTAGTACTTATTAACCACGTCACTACTGTTTGTTATGATAGTACTTATTAACCACGTCACTACTGTTTCTTATGGTAGTACTTATTAATCACGTCACTACTGTTTGTTATGGAAGTATTTATTAACCACATCACTACTGTTTGTCATGGTAGTACTTATTAACCACGTCACTACTGTTTGTTATGATAGTACTTGTTAACCACATCACTACTGTTTGTCATGGTAGTACTTATTAACCACGTTACTACTGTTTGTTATGGTTGTACTTATTAACCACGTTACTACTGTTTGTCATGGTAGTACTTATTAACCACGTCACTACTGTTTGTCATGGTAGGATTTATTAACCACGTCACTACTGTTTGTCATGGTAGTACTTATTAAACACGTTACTACTGTTTGTTATGGTAGTACTTCTTAACCACGTCACTACTGTTTGTCATGGTAGGAGTTATTAACCACGTCACTACTGTTTGTCATGGTAGGAGTTATTAACCACGTCACTACTGTTTGTCATGGTAGTACTTATTAACCACGTCACTACTATTTGTTATGGTAGTACTTATTAACCACGTTACTACTGTTTGTCATGGTAGTACTTATTAACCACGTTACTACTGTTTGTCATGGTAGTACTTATTAACCACGTCACTACTGTTTGTCATGGTAGTGATTTATTAACCACGTCAGTACTGTTTGTTATGGTAGTACTTATTAACCACGTCACAAATGTTTGTTATGGAAGTACTTATTAACCACGTTACTACTGTTTGTGTGGTAGTACTTATTAACCACGTTACTACTGTTTGTCATGGTAGTACTTATTAACCACGTTACTACTGTTTGTCATGGTAGTACTTATTAACCACATCACTACTGTTTGTCATGGTAGTACTTATTAACCACATCACTACTGTTTGTTATGGAAGTACTTATTAACCACGTCACTACTGTTTGTCATGGTAGTACTTATTAACCACGTCACTACTGTTTGTTATGGTAGTACTTATTAACCACATCACTACTGTTTGTTATGGAAGTACTTATTAACCACATCACTACTGTTTGTCATGGTAGTACTTATTAACCACGTCACTACTGTTTGTTATGGTAGTACTTATTAACCCCGTCACTACTGTTTGTTATGGTAGTACTTATTAACCACGTCACTACTGTTTGTTATGGTTGTACTTATTAACCACGTCACTACTGTTTGTCGTGGTAGTACTTATTAAACACGTCACTACTGTTTGTCATGGTAGGATTTATTAACCACGTCAGTACTGTTTGTTATGGTAGTACTTATTAACCACGTCACTACTGTTTGTTATGGTAGTACTTATTAACCACGTCACTACTGTTTGTCGTGGTAGTACTTATTAACCACGTCACTACTGTTTGTCATGGTAGGATTTATTAACCACGTCAGTACTGTTTGTTATGGTAGTACTTATTAACCACATCACTACTGTTTGTTATGGTAGTACTTATTAACCACATCACTACTGTTTGTTATGGTAGTACTTATTAACCACGTCACTACTGTTTGTCGTGGTAGTACTTATTAACCACGTCACTACTGTTTGTCATGGTAGGATTTATTAACCACGTCAGTACTGTTTGTTATGGTAGTACTTATTAACCACATCACTACTGTTTGTTATGGTAGTACTTATTAACCACATCACTACTGTTTGTTATGGTAGTACTTATTAACCCCGTCACTACTGTTTGTTATGATAGTACTTATTAACCACATCACTACTGTTTGTTATGGTAGTACTTATTAACCCCGTCACTACTGTTTGTTATGGTAGTACTTATTAACCACGTTACTACTGTTTGTTATGGTAGTACTTATTAACCACATCACTACTGTTTGTTATGGTAGTACTTATTAACCACGTCACTACTGTTTGTCATGATAGGATTTATTAACCACGTCACTACTGTTTGTTGTGGTAGTACTTATTAACCACATCACTACTGTTTGTCATGGTAGTACTTATTAACCTTGTTACTACTGTTTGTCATGGTAGTGCTTATTAACCACGTTACTACTGTTTATCATGGTAGTGCTTATTAATCACGTTACTACTGTTTGTTATGGTTGTACTTATTAACCACGTTACTACTGTTTGTTATGGTAGTACTTATTAACCACATCACTACTGTTTGTTATGGTAGTACTTATTAACCACATCACTACTGTTTGTTATGGTAGTACTTATTAACCCCGTCACTACTGTTTGTTATGGTAGTACTTATTAACCCCGTCACTACTGTTTGTTATGGTAGTACTTATTAACCACGTCACTACTGTTTGTTATGGTAGTACTTATTAACCACGTCACTACTGTTTGTTATGGTAGTACTTATTAACCCCGTCACTACTGTTTGTTATGGTAGTACTTATTAACCACGTCACTACTGTTTGTTATGGTAGTACTTATTAACCACATCACTACTGTTTGTTATGGTAGTACTTATTAACCACGTCACTACTGTTTGTCATGGTAGTACTTATTAACCACGTTACTACTGTTTGTTATGGTAGTACTTATTAACCACGTCACTACTGTTTGTTATGGTAGTACTTATTAACCACGTCACTACTGTTTGTCATGATAGGATTTATTAACCACGTCACTACTGTTTGTTGTGGTAGTACTTATTAACCACGTCACTACTGTTTGTCATGGTAGTACTTATTAACCACGTCACTACTGTTTGTTATGATAGTACTTATTAACCACGTTACTACTGTTTGTCATGGTAGTACTTATTAACCACATCACTACTGTTTGTTATGGTAGTACTTATTAACCACGTCACTACTGTTTGTTATGGTAGGATTTATTAACCACGTCACTACTGTTTGTCATGGTAGTACTTATTAACCACGTCACTACTGTTTGTCATGGTAGTACTTATTAACCACGTCACTACTGTTTGTCATGGTAGGATTTATTAACCACGTTACTACTGTTTGTCGTGGTAGTACTTATTAACCACATCACTACTGTTTGTTATGGTAGTACTTATTAACCACGTCACTACTGTTTGTCATGGTAGGATTTATTAACCACGTCACTACTGTTTGTCATGGTAGTACTTATTAACCACGTCACTACTGTTTGTTATGATAGTACTTATTAACCACGTTACTACTGTTTGTCATGGTAGTACTTATTAACCACGTTACTACTGGTTGGTGTGGTAGTACTTATTAACCACGTCACTACTGTTTGTCATGGTAGTACTTATTAACCACGTCACTACTGTTTGTTATGATAGTACTTATTAACCACGTCACTACTGTTTGTCATGGTAGTACTTATTAACCACGTCACTACTGTTTGTTATGATAGTACTTATTAACCACGTCACTACTGTTTCTTATGGTAGTACTTATTAACCACGTCACTACTGTTTGTTATGGAAGTATTTATTAACCACATCACTACTGTTTGTCATGGTAGTACTTATTAACCACGTCACTACTGTTTGTTATGATAGTACTTGTTAACCACATCACTACTGTTTGTCATGGTAGTACTTATTAACCACGTTACTACTGTTTGTTATGGTTGTACTTATTAACCACGTTACTACTGTTTGTCATGGTAGTACTTATTAACCACGTCACTACTGTTTGTCATGGTAGGATTTATTAACTACGTCACTACTGTTTGTCATGGTAGTACTTATTAAACACGTTACTACTGTTTGTTATGGTAGTACTTCTTAACCACGTCACTACTCTTGTCATGGTAGGAGTTATTAACCACGTCACTACTGTTTGTCATGGTGGAGTTATTAACCACGTCACTACTGTTTGTCATGGTAGTACTTATTAACCACGTCACTACTATTTGTTATGGTAGTACTTATTAACCACGTTACTACTGTTTGTCATGGTAGTACTTATTAACCACGTTACTACTGTTTGTCATGGTAGTACTTATTAACCACGTCACTACTGTTTGTCATGGTAGGATTTATTAACCACGTCAGTACTGTTTGTTATGGTAGTACTTATTAACCACGTCACAAATGTTTGTTATGGAAGTACTTATTAACCACGTTACTACTGTTTGTCATGGTAGTACTTATTAACCACGTTACTACTGTTTGTCATGGTAGTACTTATTAACCACGTTACTACTGTTTGTCATGGTAGTACTTATTAACCACATCACTACTGTTTGTCATGGTAGGATTTATTAACCACGTCACTACTGTTTGTTATGGTAGTACTTATTAACCACGTTACTACTGTTTGTTATGGTAGTACTTATTAACCACATCACTACTGTTTGTCATGGTAGTACTTATTAACCACGTCACTACTGTTTGTTATGGTAGTACTTATTAACCACATCACTACTGTTTGTTATGGAAGTACTTATTAACCACATCACTACTGTTTGTCATGGTAGTACTTATTAACCACGTCACTACTGTTTGTTATGGTAGTACTTATTAACCCCGTCACTACTGTTTGTTATGGTAGTACTTATTAACCCCGTCACTACTGTTTGTCATGGTAGTACTTATTAACCACGTCACTACTGTTTGTCATGGTAGGATTTATTAACCACGTCAGTACTGTTTGTTATGGTAGTACTTATTAACCACATCACTACTGTTTGTTATGGTAGTACTTATTAACCACATCACTACTGTTTGTTATGGTAGTACTTATTAACCACGTCACTACTGTTTGTCGTGGTAGTACTTATTAACCACGTCACTACTGTTTGTCATGGTAGGATTTATTAACCACGTCAGTACTGTTTGTTATGGTAGTACTTATTAACCACATCACTACTGTTTGTTATGGTAGTACTTATTAACCACATCACTACTGTTTGTTATGGTAGTACTTATTAACCCCGTCACTACTGTTTGTTATGATAGTACTTATTAACCACATCACTACTGTTTGTTATGGTAGTACTTATTAACCCCGTCACTACTGTTTGTTATGGTAGTACTTATTAACCACGTTACTACTGTTTGTTATGGTAGTACTTATTAACCACATCACTACTGTTTGTTATGGTAGTACTTATTAACCACGTCACTACTGTTTGTCATGATAGGATTTATTAACCACGTCACTACTGTTTGTTGTGGTAGTACTTATTAACCACATCACTACTGTTTGTCATGGTAGTACTTATTAACCTTGTTACTACTGTTTGTCATGGTAGTGCTTATTAACCACGTTACTACTGTTTATCATGGTAGTGCTTATTAATCACGTTACTACTGTTTGTTATGGTTGTACTTATTAACCACGTTACTACTGTTTGTTATGGTAGTACTTATTAACCACATCACTACTGTTTGTTATGGTAGTACTTATTAACCACATCACTACTGTTTGTTATGGTAGTACTTATTAACCCCGTCACTACTGTTTGTTATGGTAGTACTTATTAACCACATCACTACTGTTTGTTATGGTAGTACTTATTAACCACGTCACTACTGTTTGTTATGGTAGTACTTATTAACCCCGTCACTACTGTTTGTTATGGTAGTACTTATTAACCACATCACTACTGTTTGTTATGGTAGTACTTATTAACCACGTCACTACTGTTTGTTATGATAGTACTTATTAACCACATCACTACTGTTTGTTATGGTAGTACTTATTAACCACGTCACTACTGTTTGTCATGGTAGTACTTATTAACCACGTTACTACTGTTTGTTATGGTAGTACTTATTAACCACATCACTACTGTTTGTTATGGTAGTACTTATTAACCACGTCACTACTGTTTGTCATGATAGGATTTATTAACCACGTCACTACTGTTTGTTGTGGTAGTACTTATTAACCACGTCACTACTGTTTGTCATGGTAGTACTTATTAACCACGTCACTACTGTTTGTTATGATAGTACTTATTAACCACGTTACTACTGTTTGTCATGGTAGTACTTATTAACCACGTCACTACTGTTTGTTGTGGTAGTACTTATTAACCACGTCACTACTGTTTGTCATGGTAGTACTTATTAACCACGTCACTACTGTTTGTTATGATAGTACTTATTATCCACGTTACTACTGTTTGTCATGGTAGTACTTATTAACCACGTCACTACTGTTTGTTATGGTAGTACTTATTAACCACGTTACTACTGGTTGGTGTGGTAGTACTTATTAACCACGTCACTACTGTTTGTCATGGTAGTACTTATTAACCACGTCACTACTGTTTGTTATGATAGTACTTATTAACCACGTCTCTACTGTTTGTTATGGTAATACTTATTAACCACGTCACTACTGTTTGTTATGATAGTACTTATTAACCACGTCTCTACTGTTTGTCATGGTAGTACTTATTAACCACGTCACTACTGTTTGTCATGGTAGTACTTATTAACCACGTCACTACTGTTTGTTATGATAGTACTTATTAACCACGTCACTACTGTTTGTTATGGTAGTACTTATTAACCACGTCACTACTGTTTCTTATGGTAGTACTTATTAACCACGTCACTACTGTTTGTTATGGAAGTACTTATTAACCACATCACTACTGTTTGTCATGGTAGTACTTATTAACCACGTCACTACTGTTTGTTATGATAGTACTTATTAACCACGTTACTACTGTTTGTCATGGTAGTACTTATTAACCACGTTACTACTGTTTGTTATGGTAGTACTTATTAACCACGTCACTACTGTTTGTTATGGAAGTACTTATTAACCACATCACTACTGTTTGTTATGATAGTACTTGTTAACCACGTTACTACTGTTTGTCATGGTAGTACTTATTAACCACGTTACTACTGTTTGTTATGGTAGTACTTATTAACCACGTTACTACTGTTTGTCATGGTAGTACTTATTAACCACGTCACTACTGTTTCTTATGGTAGTATTTATTAACCACGTCACTACTGTTTGTTATGGAAGTACTTATTAACCACATCACTACTGTTTGTCATGGTAGTACTTATTAACCACGTCACTACTGTTTGTTATGATAGTACTTATTAACCACGTCACTACTGTTTGTTATGGTAGTACTTATTAACCACGTCACTACTGTTTGTTATGGTAGTACTTGTTAACCACGTTACTACTGTTTGTCATGGTAGTACTTATTAACCACGTCACTACTGTTTGTTATGGTAGTACTTATTAACCACGTCACTACTGTTTGTTATGGTAGTACTTATTAACCACGTCACTACTGTTTGTTATGGTAGTACTTATTAACCACGTCACTACTGTTTGTCATGGTAGGATTTATTAACCACGTCACTACTGTTTGTCATGGTAGTACTTATTAACCACGTCACTACTGTTTGTTATGGTAGTACTTATTAACCACGTCACTACTGTTTGTCATGGTAGTACTTATTAACCACGTTACTACTGTTTGTCATGGTAGTACTTATTAACCACGTTACTACTGTTTGTCATGGTAGTACTTATTAACCACGTCACTACTGTTTGTTATGGAAGTACTTATTAACCACGTCACTACTGTTTGTCATGGTAGTACTTATTAACCACGTCACTACTGTTTGTCATGGTAGTACTTATTAACCACGTTACGACTGTTTGTGATGGCAGTACTTATTAACCACGTCACTACTGTTTGTTATGGAAGTACTTATTAACCACGTTACTACTGTTTGTCATGGTAGTACTTATTAACCACGTCACTACTGTTTGTTATGGAAGTACTTATTAACCACGTCACTACTGTTTGTCATGGTAGTACTTATTAACCACGTCACTACTGTTTGTCATGGTAGTACTTATTAACCACGTCACTACTGTTTGTCATGGTAGTACTTATTAACCACGTTACTACTGTTTGTCATGGTAGTACTTATTAACCACGTCACTACTGTTTGTTATGGAAGTACTTATTAACCACGTTACTACTGTTTTTCATGGTAGTACTTATTAACCACGTCACTACTGTTTGTTATGGAAGTACTTATTAACCACGTCACTACTGTTTGTTATGGTAGTACTTATTAACCACGTCACTACTGTTTGTCATGGTAGTACTTATTAACCACGTTACTACTGTTTGTCATGGTAGTACTTATTAACAACGTCACTACTTATTAACCACGTTACTACTGTTTGTCATGGTAGTACTTATTAACAACGTCACTACTGTTTGTTATGGTAGTACTTAGTAACCACATCACTACTGTTTGTTATGGAAGTACTTATTAACCACGTCACTACTGTTTGTCATGGTAGTACTTATTAACCACGTCACTACTGTTTGTCATGGTAGTACTTATTAACCACGTCACTACTGTTTGTCATGGTAGTACTTATTAACCACGTTACTACTGTTTGTCATGGTAGTACTTATTAACCACGTCACTACTGTTTGTTATGGAAGTACTTATTAACCACGTTACTACTGTTTTTCATGGTAGTACTTATTAACCACGTCACTACTGTTTGTTATGGAAGTACTTATTAACCACGTCACTACTGTTTGTTATGGTAGTACTTATTAACCACGTCACTACTGTTTGTCATGGTAGTACTTATTAACCACGTTACTACTGTTTGTCATGGTAGTACTTATTAACAACGTCACTACTTATTAACCACGTTACTACTGTTTGTCATGGTAGTACTTATTAACAACGTCACTACTGTTTGTTATGGTAGTACTTAGTAACCACATCACTACTGTTTGTTATGGTAGTACTTAGTAACCACATCACTACTGTTTGTTATGGAAGTACTTATTAACCACCCTACAATATACCCAGTTTCCATTGATGTCCAACACAATATTACGTTCACTATTTTCCGAAATTTTGATTTTAACAATTTGAGTTTATTAAAGTATTTGTTTAAACCTTATTGTAAAAACATCACTAGTATGTTGTGTCGTTAAGGTGAAACGGAAACTTATTTTATCGTAATTCCCCTTTATTTCGAAAATCGTAGAATAAACGTTATTAGTAAACATCGTTTATTTTTGTTGTCTGTAATGCAATCGAATCGTTTCTTCTTTACGGACATTAGGGTATTTTGATATTTATATACCCAGCAGGGTCAGGTGCAAAAACACCTCTTCCTCCGATTGTTTCTTTGTTTAGAAATTTGCTTAAAGCTACACGAGAGCTATCTGCGCTAGCTGGCCGTAATTTAGCAGTGTAAGACTGTTTGTTTGTTTTGAATTTCGCGCAAAGCTTCATGAGGGCTATCTGCGCTAGCCGTTAATAACTTAGCTGTGTGAAACTAGAGGAAAGCCAGTTAGTCATCACCACTCACCGCCAACTCTTGGGCTACTCTTTTACCAACAAATTGTGGGATTGATCGTCACATTATAACACCCCCCACGGCTGAAAGGGTGAGCATGTTTGGTGTGAAGGGTATTTGAACCCGCGACCCTCGGATACAAGTCGAGTTGTTAGCCACCTGGCCATGGCGGGCAATCCAGCCGATACTTAAATATGCGTAATTTACAGCAAACAGCAAAACAAAAACACGAAACACAGATGTATGATATATTCCTTTTAACATAAGGAACTATTTGAATTACTTTTCGATACAGTAAATTTTTTTTTTCTGCTGTTCTTCTGATATTCTCTGTGTTTAACAATGGTGAGGTATCAGACTGAAACATTTATAATAACAATTACGTAGTGCGAAGTGTAATTCTCTTATGCATTGTTTCAAAGCTGAATCAGTCAGCAATTATTACACTTGATTTAAAATATCCAATGCTTTTTATGTTTATTGCATATCTTTCCACTGTTTAAGTGAAAGAGAGATGTGGGATATATCCCGTGTAAGACCGTGGGAACTAGGACTCGTTGTAGTTAAAAGATCCACATTCCTCCTCTGTCAGTCACAACGTCACCTCGTGGGTCGTGTCACGTGGTGTTAATGGATTTGTGGTAAAACTTGATGTCCTTGTTACTTGGAATGACATCTCCTTACAGCTCTACCTCTGTTACTCAAGTGTTTGTGAAGCTACGGTTGTATGAACGAGATCTTTGTCACCTTGGTGTCAAGATATGCAGTTAGTAATCGAACTCCTGTTATAATGAAGCATCAAGTGTTCACAGATCGTGGTCTACGTAAGGCAATTTACTTGTTTAGCTATACAAATGAGGGGTTCGAGTTAGTTTAATTTTTTTTGTGTGCCATACGTTTCTTTGTTTGTCGTAAACATATTAAAGTGTCATACGTCTGGATTTAATTACCTTGAAAAAGTATTTCAAAAAATGGAAAGGGTTTTGTCCAGAACGTATCCAAGATGGTATACAAGGGTAAAAGAATAAGGTAAACTGCACATGGAGGGGTCGTAGTCAAAGTGGTGTCGTCTGTTTTGGGGGCTATTTAGTGTCCAAAGGGAATTCTCTTACAAGGAAAGGAGTAAAAAAAATAAATAAATTATTCAACACACCTGAATTCTTACTGGATATATGATGATAGTTGCCACACGTTTTCCTTTGTCCAGGGGTGAGTTTCTCTCTATACATTTTCAACCAAAGTTTTGGACATTTAAAATACGATCTACACTTATTATTAGAAGCTTTACGATAAGTTTAACCTACCGCCGTCCCTAATTTGGAAATACTAACCAGACAGAAGGTACCCTCGTAGTCAGCAGTACTCTATCATCCGCCACCTACACGAAGGGGTTGACTGTCACTCTTATAGCAAACCCCCAGCTGAAAGTGCGGGGATACTTTTTAGTATTACATGGATTACAACTAGGCTTACCAGCTTCTAAAACCAAGAGTTCTACCACAGAGCTAACCCCACAGTCTGAGAACATATGACACGCTTTGATATTTTTAACGCATGTATTGTGCTGCCGTCTCGTGAATACAAATAGCATTACTTGATCCATACAGCTTCATTTTTTTCAACCCGTGGCTGTGGGCAACTACATACTTTTAACAGAAAACTGGAATCCTTAGTCTTTGTACTTAATCATATTATATGTGTGTGTGCTGCACATGAAAATGAAAATCACACTGAAATGTGTAATATCATTAATACTAAAACTATCAATTCTTTACAGCAGAATTATCAGCTAAACTTTCATTGTCAACAAAGCCCCAGATAAGTATGTATTTAATCAGACGAAGAACCATACTTAAAAGTGTGTGTGTGTTTATCTGTTGTTGGGTTTTTATCTTTCCTCCAAAAAATGTATTTATTAGGAAAAGGGAGAACTTTTAGCATCGTTTTTATTATTATTATGTGCACGTGCCATTATTACATATCACTAACTTAAGCCCTCTAGTGGCACATCGGTAATTCTGCGGACTTATAATGCTAGACAGCTGGTTTAAATACTCACAATGGGCAAAGCATAAATAGCCCATTGTGTATTTTTATGCATAACTACAAATAGTCTTAGAGTTACCTTTTGGCCTAAATAATATTTTATTAACTTATTTCCAGCTCGCCTGTCAGCAGACTCTAGTTCATTCACCTGGAGGAACTATTCTCATTGGTCCTCGGCACAAACTTCGATGGGTAAACAATAGAATAACAAAAACATATGACACTTAAAACGTCACAAATGAAGAGGAAACTGAATGAATAAGTTGATAAAAATCCTGTAACCCGAGTACTCTCGAACGGTGAACCTTTCTTCTTTAGGGTCAAACTCGGACTTCTTGAACCTGTGTTTTCTGACATTATGAATATGAATAGTTTATTACATTTTAGTACGACGCATAAATTGACAATTACAATCGAAATGAATCTCAATATTGTTGTCCTTGAGAAGGCCTAAAAGTTTATTTCTTTGTTTTTGAATTTCGAGCAGAGTTACACGAGGGCTATCTGCGCTAGCCGTCCCTAATTTCGCAGTGTAAGATTAGAGGGAACGCAGCTAGTGATCACCACCCACCGCCAACTCTTGGACTATTCTTTTACCAACTAATAGTGGAATTGACTGTAACATTATAACGTCCTCACCGCTGAAAGAGCGAGCATTTTGATGCGACGATAATTCGAACCTGCAACCCTCAGATTACGAATCGAACGCCTTAACCCACCTGGCCATACGGGGCAAGATCTAAAAGGCACAACCATGCAAGTTTTTTGTTCTTGTAAACGTTAAATAAGAAATACTTACAAGAAACTTTGATGGATACAACAGAAAGGGAAATGACGCTACGCAAGGGACAGTTAAATATGTTACCGATATATAAACAACAATTCTCTTAATAGGCCTGGCATGGCCAGGTGGGTTAAGGCGTTTGACTCGTAATCTGAGGGTTGTGGGTTCGAATTCTCGTTACATCAAACATGCTCGCTCTTTCAACTGTGACGGCGTTATAAAGTTATGGTCAATCCCACAATTCGTTAGTAAAAGAGTAGCCCAAGAGTTAGCGGTGGGTGGTGATGACTAGCTGCCCTCTCTCTAGTCTTACACGGCCCGGCATGGCCAGGTGGTTAAGACACTTAACTCGTAATCCGAGAGTCACGGGTTCGAATTCTCGTCGCACCAAACATGCTCGCCATTTCAGGCTTACACTGCTAAATTAGGGACGGCTAGCCCTCCTGTAGCTTTGCGCGAAATTCAAAAACAAACAAAGTTTTATCTGTTAAACCAGGTACGGCTTCCTATTTATGGTTTTGGATCGAATTGCCTAAATTTTAAAATACGGTGTTACAGAACGCCATCCGCATTTTCAGCTAATGGCGCTTTAAGTGGTAATATATTCCGTTATTCGGTTCAAGGTCGCTCCGGGTGTTTGTGACCAATGTTCCCCCCACCTCCCTGGTCAAAAGTTCAAACTGGGAACAAAATAACGGAACTTAAAGATGCCACTCGGCATTCACATCAGTCGAAAGAGAGAAAGAATTTTGATAAATGTAATATTTTCGTTGATTTAGAAATCCCCTTTGGGTTAGCTAGCGGTAAGTTTACAGACTCACAATCCTAAAATCGAAGGTTCAGTTTCCCGTCAAGGACAGTATACAGAGAGCCAATAACGTAGCTTTGAACCTAAAACAAGTTTGTTTGTTTGTTTGTTTTTAAATTTCGCGTAAAGTTACAAGAGGGCTATCTGCGCTAGCCGTCCTTAATTTTGGAGAGTAAGACTAGAGGGAAGGCAGCTAGTCATCACCACCCACCGCCAACTCTTGGGCTACTCTTTTACCAACGAAAAATGGGATTGAGCGTAACATTATAACGCCCCCACGGCTGGGAGGGTGAGCATGTTTAGCGCGACGCGGGCGCGAACCCGCGACCCTCGGATTACGAGTCGCGCGCCTTACGCGCTTGGCCATGCCGGGCCCAAGCCTAAAACAAAACACACGAACAAAAACAGCTTTGTAGAAGATTGTTTCTTCAAATCAAAAGCACACTCCGAGCGCAGATGGTTCGTGGTATTAGTAGCAACAACACTTCACCGCGGTTTTTTAAAAAAAATCAGTAAGAAGCAATTAGGATAACGTATGTAAACTTGAACCTCTTATTCTTAGAATCAAAGTAATCTCGAATTTTTATACATTACTCAGAACTGTGTGACATATATTTATCTACGCATGATCTCCGTAATTGCGTTTGAGGTTTAAATAAATTATCTTTTTGCTCTATTCAAACTCATGCAAAATCATCATTTGTTACGCACCAGTTTGTTAACTATTTAATTACCTGACAGATCTAACATTCATTCAACATATTATCGATTATTGCGGCAGGAATGTTCAAACAAAGTTTGGAATATATTTTGGCAGAGGAAATACCGAAGATTCTGCAACTTTTTACGATTGCGAATTCTGAATGCTGCTTTTAGACATCACGTTTCACGCACAACCTTTGTTTGAAATACACATAAAAATTTACAGAGTTGATCGTTGTGTTTTTTTTTTTCTGTAGTTTTGTGAAATACGTAAATATTATGTGGTGGACTGACGAATTTTGTGACTCAGATAATGATGTTAGCAGAAAAATGGAGGCGTAGTATTTCTGGTATGTCATCCTTAAATTCAATGTCAAAAGGTAGATAGATGTTAACTCCTGAAAGAACGTCGGCTTATTACACAAATAAATTTGAAAAAGGAAAGGCACAAAAAAAACAACTGTTAACAATCAGTGGATCTGTTCTTTACAGTATTTAACGTGATTTACAGATCCTACAGATCCAGTCTGCAGATCTTTAGAATCGCACTCCACTCCGGGAGCCCCGCTTGGCAAGCGGTAAGTCTATGGATTTACCACGCTAAAATCAGGGGCTCGATTCCCTTCGGTGGGCTCAACAGATAGCCCGGTGTGGCTTTGCTATAAGGAAACACAAACCACTCCGGAAGAAGAATTTGGATGAGGGTGTCCTAAGAAGTTGGTTGTTTAGGACTCTTTTCACGGGGACGACTAAAGATAGACCAGAAGTTCTCGTTAGATTTTATATCCAGCAATAGTATTAATCTCAAGATTATGGAAATGCCCTGACCTTTAAGCAATAGTTTTGTGATTCGAGTTGAAAGAACAGGAACCTCATGGATATGCAGACATTGCCTTGTCTGGTAAGCTGATTCGTTGGTGTAGAATGCCTTGATAAAAGGCCTTGCAGCAGTGACGGTCCCTCCCCACACCATAATCTATGGTCACACAGCTACCCAACACTACAGAAGAAACTATACTGTTGTTGTTTTTCCATGCTTTGTAGATGGTTCAATGAAATTTTGCGAGTGAATAGTTGTCAAATGAGTTGAGCAGCATCCAGCACGAGAAGAGTGGCGAGTGAATAACTTGAGTCTCCAGAAAACAAAATCCCAAAGAGCAATAGGATATCATGACATCTACGAATCCTAGTGCTGCTAATGTGCGTGTTTTCTGGAGTGATGAATAACTTCCTTATAGCTTCTCTGCCATTGTATCTTATATTATGAAGATATTTTTTGACAGTACGGAACACCGTTTTATCAGTCTTACAACAGTATCCATGGCCAGGTGGGTTTAGGCATTCGACTTGTAATCTGGGGGTCGCGGATTCGAATCCCCGTGGCGCCAAACATACTCGCTCTTTCAGCCGTGAGGACGTTATAATGTGACGGTCAATCCCACTATTCGTTGGTAAATGAGTAGCCCAAGAGTTAGCGGTGGGTGATGATGACTAGCTACCTTCCCTCTAGTCTTACACTGCTAAATTAGGGACGGCTAGTGCAGATAGCCCTCGAGAAGCTTTGTGCGAAATTCAAAAACAAAACAAATTTTGTAACCGTATTCATTAAGGCCAACAGTGTTATTTCAAATTACGTGGTGATTTATTGCTTCCTTTGTACGCACCCCTACCAGCCAGCATTGCAAACTTTGGCATAACATATATATGTATACGTAGGGGGGGGGTAGCTTATGACATCACAGATATGGTCAATCTCATTTGTGGATGTGATCACTTACTGTTGGTAAGTTTAATGTGCATACACGCCATAGAAAACCGTGGTACGTTTTGTTTGTTGAATTTTGCGACAACTATGGAATAGCTATTTATGCTAATTGTCCCTAATCAAGATGTAATAGATTAGGAGGAAAGTGACCAGTCAGCACTGCCCACCGCCAAACTTTGGGCTAATCTTTGCTGACATTAAGATGAAATTGCCCGTAATATTATGACGCTTCCACGATTGAAAGGTCGAACAAATTCGGTAAAGGGATTTGATATCGTAATCGCCGAATGTGCCGTGAGAACGTTATATTGTTACTGTCGATCCCATATTCGTTGGTAATAGAGTAGCCCAAGAGTTGGCGGTGGATTGTGTTAACTAGCTGCCTTTTCTCTCAAGTAGCTTTGCGCGAAATTCGAAATATAGTTTGTTTGTCAGGTTCCGAGGTTACTGTTTGTTATGGTCTCCCAAAAGAGAAATGCTCATTCAGGTGACCTTTAACGTGGATAAAGGTTTTGCCGTATTTTTCTTTACCTTTCAGATACACGACATGTATTTATCGTAAACCTTTTTTTTTTAAATCTCGTATGAGCAATAACACCACCCTCATACACCCTAGAACAACCGGTCCGTTAAGTTTACATAACCTAATCTTAAGAACTGTTTTACTTTGAGTGCTGTTGGCAAGTCTTCTAATTGTTTGGTTGCAATAGGCTATTCAGAAAATTCTGTATTATTTTTACGTAGAAAAATGCACGATATGACTTTGTGATATTAGTTATTTAGCTTTTTGACTGAATAGCTTTTAACGAAATCCATAAATTCTGTGGTATTTGAAAGACACAAGCTAAACATATTTTCGTTTATAAACTTGTATTCTTGTAAATTTGTAAACGTGTTTTATTTATAAAATTTCTTTAAGTGTTTGACTTCCTTAGTTTGCAACTAGATTTACTGATGAAAGCGAACACAATTCTATTTGAAAAGCTTTTAAGAGTCATTTTATTATGCCCTTTACATGTGTACTTTTTTTGTACCATGACTGAGCTCGTTCGTTTACTGTGGCGGCCCCGTATGACCAGATGGTTATGGAGCTCGACTAGCAATCTGAGACGTGGGAGTTATAATGTGACAGTCAATCCCACTATTCGTTGGTAAAAAAGTAGCCCAAGTGTTGGCGGAAGGTGGTTGTGACTAGCTACCTTCCATCTAGTCTTAAACTGCCAAAATAGGAACAGTTAGCGCAGATAGCCCTCGTGTAGGTTTGTTTGAAATTCAAAACAATCAAACAAACTTAGGAAACGTATTAGTCTGTAGTTGTCAGGATTGGAACCGTTGGTGTTTGATATAGGAATGACTTTAACTATTAATTTCTCCCAAGAATTTGGGTAATAATATGAAAGAAGTGATAAGCTTATGATGTCAGGAAGATGTATTAATAGATTGACTGATGCGTTAATAAGTATTATATTACGGATGCCACAACGGTCGGAACTGAATTTTTTTAGTGTTAATATGTTTAAACTGAGTTCGCCAGCAGATATTTTTCTGTTGAAAACGTCATGGCTGTGTATCAATGGGGTTCGAAATATCGGGATAAAATAGATCAGATCGAGTGGTTATATAATTGTCAACTGTTTTGTTTTTTGTTTTTTGGGAAATGTTAATTATTAATTAGTTTGGTTGTATTTTAAATAAATTTACCATTTCAAGATAGAGTTAATGAAGCATAATTAATATTTATTCAGGTAAATATTTTTTTCTGTAAATACCAAAGTAATTACTCCGTTTTATTGTGCTTGTCTCACTTATTATGATTGTTCCTAATAGTTACTACACAATGAAGTAATTAGTGTCAGCAGGAACAATAAAGTGAATGTTTTCATTTAATCAAGGACTAACTGTTTGTGTTTTGGTTTGTTTTGCATTTCGCGGAAAGTTACACCAGGGCTATCTGCGCTAGCCGTCCTTAATTAAGCAGTGTAAGACTAGAGGGAAGGCAGCTAGTCATCACCACCCACCGCCAACTCTTGGGCTACTGTTTTACCAACGAATAGTGGGATTGACCGTAACGTTATAACGCCCCCACGGCTGAAAGGGTGAGTATGTTTGGCGCCACCGGGATTCGGACCCGCGATCCTCGGATTACGAGTCGAGTGCCTTAACCACCTGGCCATGCCGGGATATCTTTGTGTTAAATCCACAAATCTTTCCTTAAGGAAGGGTAAAGGAAACTGTCCGGGTAAATGTTTGGCAGGAACAGTGTTGGGAGATTATGAATTCTTTGTAAAAGAAACTTCAAATTGTTTATATATTCATAAATTTCTTCAGACTATTTAGTCTAGTTCTTCCTAAAGTGCTTGCATGTTCATTTCATGCTTATTTTCTATCAAAAATAATATTGACATGATTTACATTTTCCTAAATTTCCATATTCTTTTCATACATATTTGCAATTTAACGTTTACGACTTTCCATATTTGTATTTTCCGACTGTTACTCATACTAAGAAAAATGATAATCAGTGATGTCGAGAAAACCCACTTGTAGAGAAATATATATATGTAAAAACGGCTAGTTTGAGTTGAGAAAATATTTTACGTAGAGGAGCGAACAACGTTTCGATCTTCTTCGGACATCGTCAGGTCAAAATGATAAACTGTGTGTGTGTTGTTTCTTTTCATGATTTAACAACAACCTGCATGGTTGTAAATTTATTAAGCCTAACTGTAAATTTTCTAATATTATTGGAACTGAGAAAATGGTACCCAATAGGTTATATCATCCGCATATTAATAGAACTGTTATTGGTTGTCAAAGCAGATATATCGTTGTTAAACATACTGAAACGTGTGTTTTTGTGTTTTTCTTATGTCAAGGCTACATTGGGCTATCTGCTAAGCCCACCGAGAGGAATCGAACCCCTGATTTTAGCGTTGGAAATCTGTAGACTTACTGCTATATTAGCGTGGGGGGGTACTGAAACGTAAAGGACTTAAACGGTCCCTTGTGACATGTCATGATCGTTTATATGTGTATCCGAGATTATATTGTTTATCCTATTTTTAACTAAACTATATAGCCATATTATTATAAAATAGGGAAACTTAAAATAATAAATTAATTTGTGAATGAAAAACAGTTTGTCAGATTTTATGAAGACCTTTCTCAGTATCTGATAAAATAGCTCCAGTATAACTAATAAAACCGTTTACCATAAATATTGTTAGTTTGACAAGATTATCTGTTGTTTGGTGATTTTTTATTCCCTGAACATTTCGATGAATTTTAATAGCCTATTGTTAATTGTTTTTTCTTAAACTTTAAACAAACAGCTAGTGAAACTAATAGCTCATAATTGTTAAGGTATTCATACTTCTATTGGGTTTAAGTATCATTACTACAATACTTAAATTCCATTAAATTGGAATATATCAGGATTTTAACGACAAAGTAAATATGTTTGTTAATTTTTTATTCTTAACGTTTTAAAACATTATTTATTTGTGTTACATCAAAACCTGGAGATGCATTTTTATCAACGATTTTAACAATTTCAAGTATTTCATTAATCTCTATGCTATAGACCTCAAACTTTAAAGGATTTCTATTTACATTTTTAACAAAAGGTTAATTAATATTAACAGATCAATTAGATTTTAATTTAATATCTTTATCAGTTCTTTCATTTTTTTTAAATTTCCTATATCTGCATCACGTCTTGTGGTTATATTATTCCTTACCAGCCCAGACGGATCACTTTTATATTCTTAATCTAATTTGTTTATTTTTTTTACAAAAGTTGTTAGCATCTTATTCACTATAAAGATCCTTACAAAACATTCCAATTTCTTCAATTCTTCGTTTATTGGTTAATTCCTAAACCATTATTTATTATTTATAAATAAAAGCTTTTTAAAATACACATTATTATTACTTATAGTTCTCTGAATTTATTTTTCTTTAATCGCAGCTCCAACTTACTTTTTTTAAGGTACAATCTATCTGGCAAAGATCCAACTTTTGTTTTAAGGTACAATTTCTTAGGCAAAGCTCCAACTTGTTTTTTACGGTACATTTTCACTGGTAAAGCTTCAACTTCTTTTTTTAAGGTACAATTTCTCTGGCAAAGCTCCAACTTGTTTTTTAAGGTACAATTTCTTAGGCAAAGCTCCAACTTGTTTTTTACGGTACATTTTCACTGGTAAAGCTTCAACTTCTTTTTTTAAGGTACAATTTCTCTGGCAAAGCTCCAACTTGTTTTTTAAGGTACAATTTCTTTGGCAAAGCTCCAACTTTTTTTTGAGGTACAATTTCTCTGGCAAAGCTTCAACTTCTTTTTTTAAGGTACAATTTCTCTGGCAAAGCTCAACTTGTTTTTAAGGTACAATTTCTTTGGCAAAGCTTCAACTTTTTTTGAGGTACAATTTCTCTGGCAAAGCTCCAACTTCTTTTTTTAAGGTACAATTTCTCTGGCAAAGCTCCAACTTGTTTTTTAAGGTACAATTTCTTTGGTAAAGCTCCAACTTCTTTTTCTGAGGTACAATTTCTCTGGCAAAGCTCCAATTTCTTTTTTTAAGATATAATTTCTTTGGCAAAGCTCCAACTTGTTTTTTAAGGTACAATTTCTCTGGCAAAGCTCCAACTTGTTTTTTACGGTACATTTTCACTGGTAAAGCTTCAACTTCTTTTTTAAGATTACAATTTCTCTGGCAAAGCTCTAACTTGTTTTTTAAGGTACAATTTCTTAGGCAAAGTCTAACTTGTTTTTTACGGTACATTTTCACTGGTAAAGCTCAACTTTTTTTTAAGGTACAATTTCTCTGGTAAGCTCAACTTTTTTTTAAGGTACAATTTCTCCATAAAGCTCAACTTTTTTTTAAGGTACAATTTCTTTGGTAAAGCTCCAACTTCTTTTTCTGAGGTACAATTTCTCTGGCAAAGCTCCAATTTCTTTTTTTAAGATATAATTTCTTTGGCAAAGCTCCAACTTGTTTTTTAAGTTACAATTTCTCTGGCAAAGCTCCAACTTGTTTCTTACGGTACATTTTCACTGGTAAAGCTCCAACTTCTTCTTTTAAGGTACAATTTCTTTGGCAAAGCTCCAACTTGTTTTTTAAGGTACAATTTCTCTGGCAAATCTCCAACTTGTTTCTTACGGTACATTTTCACTGGTAAAGCTTCAACTTCTTTTTTCAAGGTACAATTTCTTTGGCAAAGCTCCAACTTTTTTTGAGGTACAATTTCTCTGGCAAAGCTCCAACTTCTTTTTTAAGGTACAATTTTTCTGGCAAAGCTCCAACTTCTCTATTTAAGGTACAATTTCTCTGGCAAAGCTCCAACTTGTTTTTTAAGGTACAATTTCTTTGGCAAAGCTCCAACTTTTTTTGAGGTACAATTTCTCTGGCAAAGCTCCAACTTCTTTTTTTAAGGTACAATTTCTTTGGCAAAGCTCCAACTTCTTTTTCTGAGGTACAATTTCTCTGGCAAAGCTTCAATTTCTTTTTTTAAGATACAATTTCTTTGGCAAAGCTCCAACTTGTTTTTTAAGGTACAATTTCTCTGGCAAAGCTCCAACTTGTTTCTTACGGTACATTTTCACTGGTAAAGCTTCAACTTCTTTTTTCAAGGTACAATTTCTTTGGCAAAGCTACAACTTGTTTTTTAATGTACAATTTCTCTGGCAAAGCTCCAACTTCTTTTTTTAAGGTACAATTTTTCTGGCAAAGCTCCAACTTCTCTATTTAAGGTACAATTTCTTTGGCAAAGCTCCAACTTCCTTTTTTAAGGTACAATCTATCTGGCAAAGCTCCAACTTCTTTTTTAAGGTACAATTTCTTTGGCAAAGCTTTAACTTGTTTTTTTAATGTACAATTTCTCTGGCAAAGCTCCAACTTGTTTTTTCTTAACGTACAATTTCTCTGGCAAAGCTCCAACTTGTTTTTTTTTTAAGGTATGCATGTGGGTTAGCCTGTTATGTATGACTAGTTCAAAACCGTTATTAATGACATTAACATATAGCATATTCTTCTAACTGGTCTTTATTTTCAGCAATTTCAAAAGTATAATCTTTTAATTCTTTTCAGGAAATATTGCTACATTTGTTTCTATAAGCATTTCTATATTTATATTTGATTCCACTTCCTTCATTATTTCTATCACGTCTTTTATTTACTTATTTAAACATATTGCTACAAGGAAATGATCACTATTTACCTTTACTCCCACTTCAACGTTTCCTAGATGTAGACACTGGGTACAATTTCTTTGGCAAAGCTTCAACTTGTTTTTTAAAATACAATTTATCTGGCAACTATATTGTTTGTTTGTTTTTGAATTTCGCGCAAAGCTACTCGAGTGCTACCTGCACGAGCCGTCCCTAATTTAGCAGTGTAAGATTAGAGGGAAGGCAGCTAGTCATCACCACCCACCGCCAACTCTTGGGCTACTCTTTACCAACGAATAGTGGGATTGACCGTCACGTTATAACGCCCCCACGGCTTAAATGGCAAGTATGCGTTATGTAACGGGGATTTAAACTCGCTACCTTCAGATTACGAGTCGGGTGCCATAACCGTCTGGCCCTACTGGGCCATTAAAATGATCAAGAACTTTTCAACAATAATTGGAAATAGTGTTACATACACGTTTCTATTTTCTTTAGTGTCAGTTTTTTTAACTCATTTTAATTTTGGCCTTTTTTTAAAAACTTGCCAAATTTCTTCTTCTGTATTATTATTTGATTCAATTTCAGATATTGTTTTCGTAATACTTTCTCCAACCTCATCAGCTATGATTTTGCCACTGTCATTAGACTTAACGTGTAACTCAAGAATGAGCTTTAACAAAGTCAAAGTATATTTGAGATTTACAAAATAAAGCACCTACCTCGTTTTCTTCTTTTCTTACCTGTTCTAATCACAGAAATATTAGACTACAACAACAAATACATCAAGTTCTTGTGGTATTCAAAACCAGCCCCCCCCCCAGTGGCTCAGCGGTATGTCTGCGGACTTACACCTCTAGAAACCGGGTTTCGATATGGGCATAGCACAGATAGCCCATTGTTTAGCTTTCTGCTTAATTCAAAAACAACAACATTCAAAACCAAAATTACTGTCACTAGAGCGCTTCAAAACACGTCTGAAAAGTAGGATTCAAACAATCAGAATCAAAGGAAATCCTCCCTGAGTCTTTATGGTATTACAAACCAATCAGGTTGAAGAAAACTTTAGTGTTCAACTCATGATCAAGCTCCAAGACTGCGAAGGAAAACATCACAATTCCGAGAAGAACTAATAAGAGTTCACCATAGAAAAAAATAAATTCTCGTCTCACGTAATAAAAATGAGACACTTCTAGTTAAATGCAGTACGAAAACCGTCCCTTAAAGAAATACCTTTCATCTTGTCTATCAGTTTGGAATTATGGACATAAGTGCATAAGTAACCCTTCTGCAGCTTTGCGGAATATTTGTGTAAGAAATAACTATACGCATGCAGATGAAAGCACATTGTAAGACTGAAATGTACTATATTGTACGTAAATTATGGTAAACGTTCGTACAAAGAAACTTATTGCACTTAGGTAAACTTTAAATATTTTTGTCTAAGGAATTCTAAATTTTTTGAATTCTACAAAAATTGTTGAAATAAAAGTTAATGTAGCTGATATTGTTTGTATCACATTACGTTGTCATTAAACCATATGCACTCTGCACAACGCTCGCTTTCTTGAAGTATTTACCCTGTCTGATGCTTTAACAGCATACTTCTAATGTCTATTACTACACTATATTAAATCCAGCCTTGCAAGATTATATAGTCTAAACGTTGAAAGCCACTGAAATTTGTTTGAATTTCGCGCAAAGCTACACGAGAGCTATCTGCGCTAGCCGTCCCTAATTTAACAGTGTAAGGCTAGAGGGAAGACAACTAGTCATCACTACTCACCGCCAACTCTTGGGCTACCCTTTTACCAACGAATAGTGGGATTGACTGTCACATAATAACGCCCCATGGCTGAAGGGACGAGCATGTTTGGTGTGACAGGGATTCGAACCCGCGACCATTGGATTACGAGTCGAGTGCTTTAACCACCTGGCCATGCCGAGCCTTCTATTATCTTACCAAATCTCGTAATGGCATCTTAAATTTCAATATTTATTAAAAGAATATTTGAGTTTCGTAAACATTTCATTGTCTCACTAAGAAAACCGAACAACGAAAGTGAGTTGTCTGTTTGAAAACAGAGTCGAGTTTACTGAATTGTTGACTCATTAATACACAAACGATTTAAATCAATTTATTCTCGCCAATCTTCTGACTCCAGTTTTTCGAATTTGTATAAGAAATTCCAAAGAAAATTTCTGATAGCTTTAATAACAGTAGTTTATTATGTTTAGGATTACTTAGGAAACATATTACTGAAGCTGTAATTATTTCCTTCACGAACCGAGCTGCTTCTTATCAAATTGTGAGTTTCGTAACATGAACATTGAAAGAGCTCGTCGTTCATTGCAGTAACTTTTATCTCTCCAATTCAGATTTGCAGGAAGGATTAACCACTAAGTAGGCTTAAGTTTCCATAATAACCACTAAGTAGGCTTAAGTCTCCATAATAACCACTAAGTAGGCTTAAGTTTCCATAATAACCACTAAGTAGGCTTAAGTCTCCATAATAACAACTAAGTAGGCTTAAGTCTCCATAATAAGAAAATAATTTCACTAAAATTATTCTGTATTTTGAACCGAAAGCTTACCTTGAAGACTTGGCAAGAAGACTAATTGCCTGGTCTTTACGAATCAAGAGAGTAAGGGTTAGTAAGTGAACAGCCATGAACGAGAAGCTAACACAGATTCTAATTCTTTCGAAGTAATACTGGTAAAACGTAATTGTTCGAAATGCCTTAAAACAACAATTTGTATAACTTTTTTTTTCTAAGACTTCTTAAAGGAAACTTAAAAACGTAGCGAAATTGGTTTGGTTGTTGTAAAACAGAAATATAAAATGGGCTATATGTTCCTAACCCACCACAAGTGTCAAAACCTACATTTTAGGCGGAAATCTTAATATTTATCACTGAGCTACTTGGGAGGGTGGTTGTCCCCTTTCAAACAGATAAATCTTTAAATGTATCAGTAACCTGAAACAAAACAACAATATCAAAATATTAAGAGCTGATGAGGTCAAAGCCATTTTGATAATGAATATACAAAAATATGTTGACAAAACGAGTGGTGTCCTATCAGCCACAAATACATTGTGAAGTTAGCCAATTAAAAACATTTCATGAACTAAAAAATCCTCCAAAAGGGTTGAAGGAAAAATCATATACATAAACATTAACCAGCACGACGCTGTACATTGAACAAAGAGTCCAAATTCCAACGGAAAAACTAAACACTTCACTCTTTCATAGTTACATCTTAGAATTCAGCAACAAAATACGTAACATGTGAAATAAAAATGCCACCAAATCGAGTTTTACAACAAGTACCAGTTTAGAAGGTCTACCTTCTAATAACACTTAACAGTTCATTTCCAACACTTCTAGGTCTACCTTCTAATAACACTTAACAGTTCATTTCCAAAACTTCTATGTCTACTTTCTAATAACACTTAACATTACATTTCCAACTCTTATAGGTCTACTTTCTAATAACACTTAACATTTCATTTCCAACACTTCTAGGTCTACCTTCGAATAACACTGATCAGTTCATTTCCAACACTTCTAGGTCTACTTTCTAATAACAGTTAACATTTCATTTCCAACACTTCCAGGTCTACCTTCGAATAACACTTAACAGTTCATTTCCAACACTTTTAGGTCTACTTTCTAATAACACTTAACAGTTCATTTCCAACACTTCCAGGTCTACCTTCGAATAACACTTAACATTTCATTTCCAACACTTCTAGGTCTACTTTCTAATAACACTTAACATTTCATTTCCAACACTTCTAGGTCTACCTTTGAATAACACTGATCAGTTCATTTCCAACACTTCTAGGTCTACCTTCTAATAATACTGATCAGTTCATTTCCAACACTTCTAGGTTTACCTTCAAATAACACTGATCAGTTCATTTCCAACACTTCTATGTCTATCTTCAAATAACACTTATCAGTTCATTTCCAACACTTCTAGGTTTATCTTCTAATAACACTTATCAGTTCATTTCCAACACTTCTAGGTCTACCTTCTAATAACACTGATCAGTTCATTTCCAACACTTCTATGTCTATCTTCAAATAACACTTATCAGTTCATTTCCAACACTTCTAGGTTTACCTTCTAATAACACTTATCAGTTCATTTCCAACACTTCTAGGTATACCTTCTAATAACACTGATCAGTTCATTTCCAACACTTCTAGGTCTACCTTCGGATAACACTGATCAGTTCATTTCCAACACTTCTAGGTCTACCTTCGAATAACACTAATCAGTTCATTTCCAACACTTCTAGGTCTACTTTCTAATAACACTTAACAGTTCATTTCCAACACTTCTAGGTCTACTTTCTAATAACACTTAACATTTCATTTCCAACACTTCCAGGTCTACCTTCGAATAACACTTAACATTTCATTTCCAACACTTCTAGGTCTACTTTCTAATAACACTTAACATTTCATTTCCAACACTTCTAGGTCTACCTTTGAATAACACTGATCAGTTCATTTCCAACACTTCTAGGTCTACCTTCTAATAATACTGATCAGTTCATTTCCAACACTTCTAGGTTTACCTTCAAATAACACTGATCAGTTCATTTCCAACACTTCTATGTCTACCTTCGAATAACACTGTTCAGTTCATTTCCAACACTTCTAGGTTCACCTTCAAATAACACTGATCAGTTCATTTCCAACACTTCTAGGTTTACCTTCGAATAACACTTATCAGTTCATTTCCAACACTTCTATGTCTACCTACGAATAACACTGATCAGTTCATTTCCAACACTTCTAGGTTTACCTTCAAATAACACTGATCAGTTCATTTCCAACACTTCTATGTCTACCTTCGAATAACACTGTTCAGTTCATTTCCAACACTTCTAGGTTCACCTTCAAATAACACTGATCAGTTCATTTCCAACACTTCTAGGTTTACCTTCGAATAACACTTATCAGTTCATTTCCAACACTTCTATGTCTACCTACGAATAACACTGATCAGTTCATTTCCAACACTTCTAGGTTTACCTTCTAATAACACTGATCAGTTCATTTCCAACACTTCTAGGTCTACCTTCGAGTAACACTTAACAGTTCATTTCCAACACTTCTAGGTCTACCTTCTAATAACACTGATCAGTTCATTTCCAACACTTCTAGGTTTACCTTCAAATAACACTTAACAGTTCATTTCCAACACTTCTAGGTCTACCTTCGCATAAAAGTGAACTTAATAAATGAACTCAACAGTTCATTACCAACAGTCTCAGATCTATCTTCTAATAACACTTATCAGTTTACTTCCAACAGTCTCAGATCTTCTAATAACACTTATCAGTTTACTTCCAATAGTCCCAGGTCTATCTTCTAATATCACTTATCAGTTTACTTCCAATAGTCCCAGGTCTACCTTCTAATAACACTTATCAGTTTACTTCCAATAGTCCCAGGTCTACCTTCTAATAACACTTATCAGTTTACTTCCAACAGTCCCAGGTCTACCTTCTAATAACACTTATCAGTTTACTTCCAATAGTCCCAGGTCTACCTTCTAATAACACTTATCAGTTTACTTCCAATAGTCCCAGGTCTACCTTCTAATAACACTTATCAGTTTACTTCCAATAGTCCCAGGTCTACCTTCTAATAACACTTATCAGTTTACTTCCAATAGTCCCAGGTCTACCTTCTAATAACACTTATCAGTTTACTTCCAATAGTCCCAGGTCTACCTTCTAATAACACTTATCAGTTTACTTCCAATAGTCCCAGGTCTACCTTCTAATAACACTTATCAGTTTACTTCCAATAGTCCCAGGTCTACCTTCTAATAACACTTATCAGTTTACTTCCAATAGTCCCAGGTCTACCTTCTAATAACACTTATCAGTTTACTTCCAATATCCCAGGTCTACCTTCTAATAACACTTATCAGTTTACTTCCAATAGTCCCAGGTCTACCTTCTAATAACACTTATCAGTTTACTTCCAATAGTCCCAGGTCTACCTTCTAATAACACTTATCAGTTTACTTCCAATAGTCCCAGGTCTACCTTTTAATAACACTTATCAGTTTACTTCCAATAGTCCCAGGTCTACCTTCTAATAACACTTATCAGTTTACTTCAAATAGTCCCAGGTCTACTTTCTAAGTTGTATTTAGTTGTTATTAATCTACTAAATTAAGTGATTATAAGTAATTTAAAATGCAATAACAGCAACTTTTAGAGTAATTGAGTTACGATTTTAACAACTGCAATGTCTCCACCCTTAGTATTGGTTCATCATCAGGTAAGAGTTATATTCAAATTAGTACTTTCTGAATACGACTTTTACCTGACGAAGAATCGATACTCTGGGATGTTATGTCGCAACTCTCAAAATCAGAACGAACGTACTGTAAAAGTAGTTGTTATATTTTCAAATGTCGTATGCTATGCTTTCTTGTTAGTAGACTTTTATGCTTGGTTATTATATTTGAGCTTATTACAAACTGTGCACCATAAGCACAAGTAAACAATTGTAGTTGCCCTGATTTCTTAGATGTCCCGTTTTGTGAACATTAGGAAGACACAGAATGAAAAATGAAAAAGTTACACCTAAGTTTCCCAAAATGTGTGGTCAGGCATGACCAGGTGGTTAAGGCACTCGATTCGTACTTCAAGGGTTACGGGTTCGAATCCCCCGTCACACCAAACATGCTCGCCCTTTTAGCCGTGGGGACGTTATTACTAACGGTCAATCCCATTATTCGTTGGCAAAAGAGTGGTCAAGAGTTTGCGGGGGTGGTGATGACTAGCTGCTTTCCCTCAAGTCTTACACTGCTAAGTTAGAAACGGCTAGCGCAGATATCCTTCGAGCAGTTTTGCGCGAAATTCAAAACAAACTAAACTTTCTCCTTCAACCCGACCACCACATGAGACTGTAGTTATTAGTTCTAAAGAGCTGTATAATTTATTGCATTATGGAAATGTAGATTTTTCTAGAGATGAAAAACGAAAGACTTCAGGAGCGGGTTGCTCGTCACGCCACCTATACTAATCGATCTTACAGATACGTGTAAATTTCACAGTAGTAGCACGAACAAACGTTCAGTTGTACTTCAGTTGACCGTTTGGTGGATGGCGAACTAGTTGTTTAGTAATCATGTTTCAATGCTACTATAGTGCGCGGTTTACACACATACAATCAACATCACTGTTTCTAATCTTGTTTATTTGTAATTAATGACAGTTATTATAAATAACGCTTTTAAACCTATAAGGTACCATCTGTGATGACGAGAAAACCCACTTGTAGAGAAAATTACTTGTTTAAAAACGGCTGGTATGGATAGAGAACTAGTGCTTTCTCTGTTAGCTCCTCTACTAGTGCTTTCTCTGTTAGCTCCTCTACTAGTGCTTTCTCTGTTAGCTTCTCTACTAGTGCTTTCTCTGTTAGCTTCTCTACTAGTGCTTTCTCTGTTAGCTTCTCTACTAGTGCTTTCTCTGTTAGCTCCTCTACTAGTGCTTTCTCTGTTAGCTTCTCTACTAGTGCTTTCTCTGTTAGCTCCTCTACTAGTGCTTTCTCTGTTAACTCCTCTACTAGTGCTTTTTCTGTTAGCTCCTCTACTAGTGCTTTCTTTGTTAGCTCCTCTACTAGTGCTTTCTCTGTTAGCTCCTCTACTAGTGCTTTCTCTGTTAGCTTCTCTACTAGTGCTTTCTCTGTTAGCTTCTCTACTAGTGCTTTCTCTGTTAGCTCCTCTACTAGTGCTTTCTCTGTTAGCTTCTCTACTAGCTTTCTCTGTTAGTCTCCACTAGTGCTTTCTCTGTTAGCTCTCCACTAGTGCTTTCTCTGTTAACCCTCCACTAGTGCTTTCTCTGTTAGTCCTCTAGTAGTGCTTTCTCTGTTAGCTCTCTCTACTAGTGCTTTCTCTGTTAGCTCCTCTACTAGTGCTTTCTCTGTTAGCTCCTCTACTAGTGCTTTCTCTGTTGGCTTCTCTACTAGTGCTTTCTCTGTTAGTCTCCTCTACTAGTGCTTTCTCTGTTAGCTTCTCTACTAGTGCTTTCTCTGTTAGCTCCTCTACTAGTGCTTTCTCTGTTAGCTCTCTACTAGTGCTAGCTCTGTTAACTCCTCTACTAGTGCTTTCTCTGTTAGCTCCTCTAGTAGTGCTTTCTCTGTTAGCTCCTCTCACTAGTGCTTTCTCTGTTAGCTTCTCTACTAGTGCTTTCTCTGTTAGCTCCTCCACTAGTGCTTTCTCTGTTAGCTTCTCTACTAGTGCTTTCTCTGTCAGCTCCTCACTAGTTAGCTTTCTCTGTTAGCTCCTCTACTAGTTAGCTTTCTCTGTTAGCTCTCTACTAGTTTTCTCTGTTGGTCTCTCCACTAGTGCTTTCTCTGTTAGGCTCTCTACTAGTGTTTTCTCTGTTAGCTTCTCTACTAGTATTTTCTCTGTCAGGCTCTCTACTAGTGCTTTCTCTGTCAGTCTCCTCACTAGGTTAGCTTTCTCTGTCAGCTCCTCTCACTAGTGTTTTCTCTGTTAGCTTCTCTGCTAGTGTTTTCTCTGTTAGCTTCTCCACTAGTGCTTTCTCTGTTAGCTCCTCTACTAGTGCTTTCTCTGTTAACTCCTCCACTGGTTGCTTTTCTGTTGAAGCTAAGTCTCTCTGGTGCTTTCTCTGTTAGCTCTCTCCACTAGTGTTTTCTCTGTTAGCTCCTCTGCTACTAGTGCTTTCTCTGTTAACTCCTCTGCACTAGTGCTTTTCTCTGTTAGCTCCTCTACTAGTTAGCTTTCTCTGTTAGCTCCTCTACTAGTTAGCTCTCTGTTAACTCCTCTGCTAGTTAGCTTCTCTGTTAGCTCCTCTACTAGTTTTCTCTCTGTTAGTCTCCTCTACTAGTGCTTTCTCTGTTGGCTCCTCTACTAGTTTTCTCTGTTAGCTCCTCTACTAGTGTTTTCTCTGTTAGCTCCTCTACTAGTTAGTTTTCTCTGTTAGTCTCTCCACTAGTGCTTTCTCTGTTAGCTCCTCCACTAGTGTTTCTCTGTTAGTCTCCTCTACTAGTGCTTTCTCTGTTAACCCTCTAACTAGTGCTTCTCTGTTAGCTCCTCCACTAGTTTTTCTCTGTTAGCTCCTCTACTAGTGCTTTCTCTGTTGGCTCCTCTGCACTAGTGCTTTCTCTGTTAGCTCTCCACTAGTGCTTTCTCTGTTAGCTTTGCTCTAGTAGCTTTCTCTGTTAGCTTCTCTACTACTGTGCTTTCTCTGTTAGTCTCCTCTACTAGTGTTTTCTCTGTTAGCTCTCCACTAGTGCTTCTCTGTTAACCCTCTACTAGTGCTTTCTCTGTTAGCTCCTCTACTAGTGCTTTCTCTGTTAGCTCCTCTACTAGTGCTTTCTCTGTTAGCTCCTCTACTAGTGCTTTCTCTGTTAGCTCCTCTACTAGTGCTTTCTCTGTTAGCTTCTCTACTAGTGCTTTCTCTGTTAGCTTCTCTACTAGTGCTTTCTCTGTTAGCTCCTCTACTAGTGCTTTCTCTGTTAGCTCCTCTACTAGTGCTTTCTCTGTTAACTCCTCTACTAGTGCTTTCTCTGTTAGCTCCTCTACTAGTGCTTTCTCTGTTAGCTCCTCTACTAGTGCTTTCTCTGTTAACTCCTCTACTAGTGCTTTCTCTACTCATCCCAGCCGTTTTTAAATATATCATAAGGTACCAAATACCATTACGTAGTGTTCTGGGGAGAAATATAATCGAAATGAAATAGTTCCAACAATCAGAACTAACACAATTATAAACTAAATTTATCTAGAAAACTTTTGTTTCTCATTCTACGCCAGCAATATCAAGTGTGGGGCGCGTGCGTACACAATTGAATTTTACTACTCATCTGTATCTCTACCAGCATACCCTCAAACTGAAATTATTCTAGACAGAATTAGAGTAAACTACCCTATAAGACCTTGTGTGTATTCAAATACATAAATCGAAAAGGTTTGGCCTCCTAAGTCCAAAATTGTAATTAGATCTCAAATCGGTCAAGAAATGACGAAGTTATGTGTTAAAGTTTGTACTGGGAAAAACTCGGGGCCCTCTTGCAGCTTTGCGCGAAATGTGTGTGTTTTTCACATAGCAAAGCCACAAATCTGCTCAGCCCACCGAGGGGAATCGAACCCCTGATTTTAGCGTTGTAAATCCGGAGACATACTGCTGTACTAGCGGGGAGCATTGCGCGAAATTCAAAAAAACAAATAAACAAACGTATTTTTAGGCTTAAGTACACAGTTGAAAAGCTGCAAATAGCCGAAAATGTCAGTAAAACCTTTTACCAAAGAAACAAAAATCCTGTTACATGTTTTCGATCCTAAAAAGGAACAAGAATTGAATTATAGAGAATTGTATTATAATGATTGTTGTGACATATAAACAGAAATATATAAACACATTTTTCTATCTTCAGATGAAGCCATCGACTAAATGTATTGATTATTTTCCTTTTAATCGTTAATGTATTATATATTATTGTTATTAATATATATTATTCAAGAGAAATATTTAAACGCTGTCTTATGTTTATCTTTTGTTTCTTTTCCTCTATTACTTAAATTTATAAACAACACAAATATCACCAGTCATTTTGAGTAGATTCGAATAATATTCGTACTTTATTAAGGCGACTACATTTCTGTCCAATATGGTGAAACGTTTAAAAGTGTAATGGTGTTATACTAATTTAGTATTAATCTGCGATCTAAAAAAATAACAACATCTGTGCAGAAAAGCTACCGTATAACGGTATAATTTTCTTTAAAACTAAACGATGGTTTAAAATATATTCATTTGAGGTGAAGTGGTAAGTGTTATTAGAAGGTAGACCTGGGATTGTTCAGGAGTGAACTGGTGAGTATTTTGGAAGGTAGACCTTCCTTTATTGGAAGTGAACCAATGAGAGTTGTTAGAAGGTAGACCTGGGATTGTTCAGGAATGAACTGGTGAGTATTGTTAGAAGGTACACCTTCCTTCAGTGGAAGTGAACCAATGAGTGTTGTTGGAAAGTAGACCTTCCTTTAGTGGAAGTGAACCAATGAGAGTTGTTAGAAGGTAGATCTTCCTTTGTTGTAAGTGAACTGATGAGTGTTGTTAGAAGATAGATCTTCCTTTGTTGTAAGTGAACTGATGAGTGTTGTTAGAAGGGAAATCTTCCTTTGTTGTAAGTAAACTGATGAGTGTTGTAAGAAGGGAGATCTTCCTTTGTTGTAAGTAAACTGATGAGTGTTGTTAGAAGGTAGATCTTCCTTTGTTGTAAGTGAACTGATGAGTGTTGTTAGAAGATAGATCTTCCTTTGTTGTAAGTGAACTGATGAGTGTTGTTAGAAGATAGATCTTCCTTTGTTGTAAGTGAACCGATGAGTGTTGTTAGAAGGGAAATCTTCCTTTGTTGTAAGTAAACTGATGAGTGTTGTAAGAAGGGAGATCTTCCTTTGTTGTAAGTAAACTGATGAGTGTTGTTAGAAGGTAGATCTTCCTTTGTTGTAAGTGAACCGATGAGTGTTGTTGTAAGGTAGACATTATTTTATTGCAAGTGAACAGATGAGTATTATTAGAAGACAGGCTTTCCTTCGTTTAAAATGTAAGCTTTTAGCATGTTGACTTTGATAAATCATCATTTATAGTTTATGAATGACTAAATGACTATTTCTACAGATTGTTTAAATAAAGTTTTTTTATTAGTTTTGCCTTTCTAGTTATGTATGACTATTTTACGTTTATATTACAAAGGGATGTGTTAAGTTCTATTCTAACACATTTGATTTTCGTTTTCTGTTTATTTTAACAATAACATCTGTCAAAATAAAACATATTTTTAAAACATAATAAAATTGCCAGAGTGTGTACCTACGAATAATCGTACCATTTAATATGACATACGATATAAAGCCTTGTTTAGCTAAATATTTGTTAACATTCTTGCTCAGCTGTATTGTCATTAATTTTGACAGCGTAAAATATTTTGTGGCGTTCTGTTTTTTATTTCACTTTCAGTTTTTTGGAACTGGTTATGTAACGAGTTCGACGAAATTATCTGAATGAAAACTGTATAAAAATAATACTAAGCTCCTAAAGTATACCACTGAATGTATTGGTTTGCCTCTCTCTCTCTTTTTAAGGTTCGAATCCCGGTCGCACCAAACATGCTCGCCCTTTCAGCCGTGCGGCGTGTTATACTGTGACAGTCAATCCCACTATTCGTTGATAAAAGAGTAGCCCAAGAGTTGGCGGTGGGTGGTGATGACTAGCAGTCTTCCCTCTAGTCTTACACTGCTAAATTAGGGACGGCTAGCGCAGATAGCCCTCGAGTAGCTTTGCGCAAAATTCAAAACAAAAAAAAAAACAAACTCTCTTTTTAAGTGTTATGAGTGTTTCTTTTGTTTATAGAGGTTTTAATGTCACGCTCTCTTCCTTCTGCGCGCGCGCGCACACACACACACACACCTGGACAAACAAGGATATCAGACCTGCTTCGACGAAGCGAAAGAATCTTGCACGTGCAAGAACACTGCAATGGTAAAAAGGAATAACGATCCGTGTCAACACTGGCCCAGGTGTTGTCTTCAACAGACGAAGAGACGAAATATCCGCCGACAAAGGCTGTATTGTAAACTCCATAATTCGCTCATTATTACGATATTAACTGTTTGGTCTAATGCTGGCCGAAGTGGCTAGTGTGTAGTTAAGCTACTACAAGTTTCGTCAACAAAATTATCATTCCTAATGTGTGTTTTTTGTGTGTTTTTCTCTCATGGTGATTAGTTCCTAAACGGGTAAACTATTTTAAACTGGTTAAGTTTCTCAGACGTTTTGATGAGATTAAATATAAAATGTTTTAAACAATTTAAAAACAAACGGCGTTAAAGTCTTTTCAAATAACTGTTGGCCCGTCACACCAAACATGTTCGCCCTTTCAGTCTTCGGAGCGTTATAATGTAACGGTTAATCCTACTATTCGTTGGTAAAAGAGTAACCTAAGAGTTGGCGGTGAGTGGTGATGACGAGATGTCTTTCCTTTAGTCTTGTGCTGCTAAATTTGGGACGGCCAGCGCAGATAATCCTCATGTAGCTCCGCGCGAAATTTAAAACAAACAAACAAACAAATAACTGTTTGTTTCAATATGTAGGCTAACACTATGACATTTAAACAGTCCGGAATTTGTCCCAATTAAATACCCTGGGTCTGCATTAATAAAATAAATTGAGCCACTGTAGGATTAACATGTTTAATAAATATTAACAACCAGGGACATGTTTAGTAAGTATTAACAACCAGAGACATGTTTAGTAAGTATTAACAACCAGAGACGTGTTCAGTAAGTATTAACAACCAGAGACATGTTTAGTAAGTATTAACAACCAGAGACATGTTTAGTAAGTATTAACAACCAGCAACATGTTTAGTAAGTATTAACAACCAGAGACATGTTTAGTAAGTATTAACAACCAGAGAGTTTTTCCGGTATTCTTTCTCTTTGTTTCTCTCTCTAGTTCTTGTTTTTAAATAAAGATATGAGCTTCTCATGACATCTGAAATCTGAATGGAAGTGACCAACTTTCCACTAGTTTCCCGTCTACATGAGAGTAAAACCCCTCCATATTCCGAATTAGTGCACAAAACACAGTAATGGTCACACATCTGGGACATACAAATTCTAGTTTCTCTGTTCTATAAAGTCGTTGTCTGAGAGGTTTTTGCAAATTCCGTCGATAGAAATGAGAAAGGACGTACAGTACCTATCTGAACATGACTATTTTGTATAAAGGAAACGTACACCAACCTATTCTCAAATCCTGATTTTCACTGTGACAGCTGACAAGTGAGTTATTTTGGTGTTAACGTGTGTTTGTTTAGGATAACTTATCGAGTTTTATTTATCCAAATACATCGTTTTAAGTTCAAACCTAAATAACAGGAACCGTAATACTAATCTCTATCCCAACCAGTCCCTTAGTTTCAGTCTCGTTAAATCACGGAATGGATGTTAAAATATTTGTCAGTTTGCTGCTGTGTTATTTGTTAATAAAAGGTTAACCCAGAATTCTTAGCTTTGAAATAGGTTAAGATGTGTGTGTGTGCTTTAGCTGAATGTATTCGCTTTTTATTTTTGTGTTATGATTATGAAACACTATCTCGGGCTTTGATCGCGCAGGAATACTCTTATGGTCTTTTCTCTGTCCTTAAAAGTTTATGTAATGAGGTCAAAGAAAACCAAGGTTGTTTACTTGTGATTATGATGAATTATCAAGGTTAATTTATTTTGCATTTTCTGAGATTTTCGGAACCTTATAACCACTGATAGAGTTCATAACCTATGGTCCTTCGTATTAAGCGTATTTAATGAAATCTGTTGTTTATTAGTTTGAAAATAAGTTTCTCTACTTACTCCTGAATAGCTATTACAAAAATATTAGAATGTTTAGTTTTTTCTACATAAACAGTAATGTTTAATAAACATCATTCAACGTGATGTATGAGGAAATATAATTATCCTCAACTTACATGACGTAATTTTAAACAATCCAAAGTGTTAAGCGTAGCTTATACAGTTAACTCCCAACAATCCAAAGTGTTAAGCGTAGCTTATACAGTTAACTCCCAACAATCCAAAGTGTTAAGCGTAGCTTATACAGTTTACTCCCAACAATCCAAAGTGTTAAGCGTAGCTTATACAGTTAACTCCCAACAATCCAAAGTGTTAAGCGTAGCTTATACAGTTAACTCCCAACAATCCAAAGTGTTAAGCGTAGCTTATACAGTTTACTCCCAACAATCCAAAGTGTTAAGCGTAGCTCATACAGTTAACTCCCAACAATCCAAAGTGTTAAACGTAGCTTATACAATTTACTCCCAACAATCCAAAGTGTTAAGCGTAGCTTATACAGTTTACTCCCAACAATCCAAAGTGTTAAGCGTAGCTCATACAGTTAACTCCCAACAATCCAAAGTGTTAAGCGTAGCTCATACAGTTTACTCCCAACAATCCAAAGTGTTAAGCGTAGCTTATACAGTTAACTCCCAACAATCCAAAGTGTTAAGCGTAGCTCATACAGTTTACTCCCAACAATCCAAAGTGTTAAGCGTAGCTCATACAGTTAACTCCCAACAATCCAAAGCGTTAAGCGTAGCTCATACAGTTAACTCCCAACAATCCAAAGTGTTAAGCGCAGCTTATACAGTTAACTCCCAACAATCCAAAGCGTTAAGCGTAGCTTATACAGTTAACTCCCAACAATCCAAAGTGTTAAGCGCAGCTTATACAGTTAACTCCCAACAATCCAAAGTGTTAAGCGCAGCTTATACAGTTAACTCCCAACAATCCAAAGCGTTAAGCGTAGCTTACACAGTTAACTCCCAACAATCCAAAGCGTTTAGCGTAGCTCATACAGTTAACTCCCAACAATCCAAAGCGTTAAGCGTAGCTCATACAGTTAACTCCCAACAATCCAAAGCGTTAAGCGTAGCTCATACAGTTTACTCCCAACAATCCAAAGTGTTAAGCGCAGCTTACACAGTTAACTTCTGATACGTAAGCTTTCTGTTAGAGGAAACACATTGTATGTAGATTTAAATAAGTAATGAATTTAGGACACCTCTAATTGACACCGTGTCGGTACTTTTAAGAAATACTTGCATTATGATTTATATATCTAATGCATATAATGTGGGTATTCATATAATAGGATCTCATATGCTATAATACACGAAAAAACTAAGAGCTGTGAAGAATGACTTAGTTTTCTATATTTGTCCATCTCCACGTGTTGTTTTGATAGACTCCAGGTTGACTCTCTTCAAACTCACAATATATTAATATTTATCGTATCTGTCTAAACCATTTCATATACTGTAACTTTTGAAGTTTGTTTGTTTTCCGTATTTCTTGCAAAGCTACTCGAGGGCTATGTGCGCTCGCCGTCCCTGATTTAGCAGTGTAACACTAACGGAAGGCAGCAGCTATTCATCACCACCCACAGCCGGATATTAGGCTACTCTTTTACCAACGAATAGTGGGATTGACCGTAACATTATAACGTTCCCATGGCTGAAAGAGCGAGCATGTTTGATGGGACGGGGATTCGAACCCGCGACCTTCAAATTATGAGTCGAGTGCCTCAACCATGTGACCATGTCAAGCTCGAACTTTAGAAATCTTCCTCATAAACATAAGAAAAGTAAGGAAATTCCATACTTATTGATTGTTTGTTTCTTGTTTTTGAATTTCGCACAAAGCTACTGGAGGGCTATCTGCGCTAGCCGTCCCTGATTTAGTAGTGGGAAGGCAGCTAGTCATCACCACCCACCGCCAACTCTTGGGCTACTCTTTTACAAACGAATAAATGTGACGGGTTGACTGTCACATCATAACGCCCCCACGGCTGGGAGGGCGAGCAAGTTTGGCGCGACGGGGATGCGAACTTGCGTCCCGCAGATTACGAGTCGAGTGCCTTAACACGCTTGGCCATGCCGGGCCACACCTGTTGATAAAGTGGTGAGTAAAACGGTTGAATAATACATATATATATTACTTAATCATGATATACATATATATTACTTAATCATGATATACATATATATTACTTAGTCATGATATACATATATATATTACTTAATCATGATATACATATATATTACTTAATCATGATATACATATATATTACTTAGTCATGATATACATATATTTATTACTTAATCATGATATACATATATTTATTACTTAATCATGATATACATATATATTACTTAATCATGATATACATATATATATATTACTTAGTCATGATATACATATATATATTACTTAGTCATGATATACATATATATATTACTTAATCATAATATACATATATATATTACTTAATCATGATATCTAAATTATTTGTAGTAAACAGATGAAGATATTTAAAGTACTTCATGTTAACGGTTTCCAGCTTGAAAATCTGGTTTTGTTTCTATGTTTAACAATTCGTACGCAGCAAGCGACGAACAAAACGTAGCTTCTTAGCGGATAATGCGTCCAGTCTGTGAATCCAACGCTGTATGGCTAGCGTCGTTTCACACTTTAGGACCGGCTGTGATTGCGACGGTAAAAGCCCACTACGCGATCAGACAAGAGTCAGTGGTTTCTGCTTTGGCGTTTTATAACGCAAAGCAACTATGCTATCTATGCCTTCAGATTTAAGAACCGTCATGTAAAGACGATTCCTCGTATGGCTGATCATACGCGACAATTCGAAAATGAACGATAAATGATTTACAGTTCGTGAACAACACCCTGAGTACAGAGTATTTAGATTTGTATTAACATAAATTATACAGCGGAAACACGCAGTCAAGCTTGCCCTCTATCGGCAGTTACTAGCAGTAACTTAGCAGTAAAGAATTTAAACGACAAATGTGTTATTTTACCGTTAGTTGGCGGTCCAGAAAGAACAGATTTTATAACCATGATACAATATAAAACATTAAATACATGAATTATTCGCTCGAGTGTCTCTCTGAGTTGCACTGAAATCGTCACAAATTTGCTGTCATGATGTGTCAGTCATTTCTGTTATTTACAAATTGGCTGTCATAATATGTCGGCCATTCCTGTTGTTCATAAGTTGGCTGTCACGAAGTGACACTCATTTTTTATTCACAAATTGGCTTTCCTGGTGTGACACTCACACCTGTTATTCTGATTTTTGTTTGTTTGCTTTCGAGTTTCGCGCAAAGCTACACGAGGACTACTTACGCTAGTCGCCCATAATTTAGTAATGAAAAACTAGAGGAAAGGCAGCTAGTCGTCACCAGCCTCCGCCAACTCTTGGGCTACTCTTATACTAATTAATAGTGTGATTTACCTTCACTTTATAACATCTCCACGGCTGAAAAGGGTGAGCATTTTGATATAAAGGAGATTCGAACCCTCGACCCTCAGATTGCGTGTCAAGCACCCTAACAATCTCCCATGCCCGGCCTATTGTGGCCTTTTAAAGCAAACATTTCGACCGTAGGTGAGAGCTACAGCAAGTAGGTTTAATGTTTCCAGTGACGTGAATGTAACCAGATTGTGAATATATCGATCGAAAGGCAGGCTTTAACATTGTTTGAGTAAAAAAGCTTGGTCATATGTACAATACCCGCGCAAAGAAGGAAAGGTATTTGGAGATTTGAATACATCTTTAGACTTTGTTTCATACTAAATAAACCTAGTTTATTTTTAACTTCTTATCCTGTGGTTGATTGTTCTACTATCTTCTAAGTTCTAAATAGTACCTTATTTCGACTTTTCTTTAATTCTGATAAAATGTCTACAAAAACAAAATAATCCATTCCCCTTTTATTGAACATAAAATCTTGGTCTATTGGTTTCGTTCACTTTCTTTAAATAAAAGTTTGATGAATGTTATTACGTTCCATTTCCACAGGATACAAAAATCATTGTTTACCGCAGTGAGTGTTGTTACATCCCGTTTATATAGAAAATAAAAATCATTGTTTACTGCAGTGAGTGTTGTTACATCCCGTTTATATAGAAAATAAAAATCATTGTTTACTGCAATGAGTGTTGTTACATCCCGTTTATATAGAAAATAAAAATCATTGTTTACTGTAATGAGTGTTGTTACATCCCGTTTATATAGAAAATAAAAATCATTGTTTACAGCAGTGAATGCTATTACGTTCCGTTTCCATATGAAAAAAAATATTGTAAACAGAGGTGAATGTAATTACATTCCATTTCCACAGGATATAAAAATTATTAGTTACAGCGGTGAATGTTGTTACGTTCCGTTTTTACATGAAACAAATCATTGTTTACAGCGGTGAATGCTGTTACATTCCGTTCATACAGAAAACAAAAATCATTGTTTGCAAGAACTATATAGAAAACAACGATGTGCCGAAATTATATAAAATCAATGACATCTCGAATCGTTATAAGGCTTATGATGTTTTCCATGAAACAGAAAACTGTGGCTTTTAAAGTATAAAAATTCTATTACTCTTGTGACATGATTTTGTCAATTTTAACTTGAAAATGAAATTTTATTAACACGAAATAACGAAACACTGAAGCCAATCTACTGGGTGTGAGATGTGATAATAAATCTTTATTTTCCTTTTACATGAAACAAAATATAATCAGTTATTTTATATTATATTATATTAATATAATATATTAATTATAATTATATTATCAGTCAGTTATATTAGATTTCCAACTCTTTAGTACTGTGTTTGTAGGTTTTAGTATTGTGTCTAGTATCAGGTTTAGTATCATGTTTAGTACTGTGTTTGTAGATTTTAGTATTGTGTCTAGTATCGTGTTTAGTACTGTGTTTGGAGGTTTTAGTATTGTGTCTAGTATCGTGTTTAGTACTGTGTTTGGAGGTTTTAGTATTGTGTCTACTATCGTGTTTAGTACTGTGTTTGTAGGTTTTAGTATTGTGTCTAGTATCGTGTTTAGTACTGTGTTTGTAGGTTTTAGTGTTGTGTCTAGTATCATGTTTAGTACTGTGTTTGTAGGTTTTAGTATCATGTTTAGTACTGTGTTTGTAGGTTTTAATATTGTGTCTAGTATCATGTTTAGTACTGTGTTTGTAGGTTTTAGTATTGTGTCTACTATCGTGTTTAGTACTGTGTTTGTAGGTTTTAGTATTGTGTCTACTATCGTGTTTAGTACTGTGTTTGTAGGTTTTAGTGTTGTGTCTAGTATCATGTTTAGTACTGTGTTTGTAGGTTTTAGTATCATGTTTAGTACTGTGTTTGTAGGTTTTAGTATTGTGTCTAGTATCATGTTTAGTACTGTGTTTGTAGGTTTTAGTATTGTGTCTACTATCGTGTTTAGTACTGTGTTTGTAGGTTTTAGTATTGTGTCTAGTATCGTGTTTAGTACTGTGTTTGTAGGTTTTAGTGTTGTGTCTAGTATCGTGTTTAGTACTGTGTTTGTAGGTTTTAGTATTGTGTCTAGTATCAGGTTTAGTATCATGTTCAGTACTGTGTTTGTAGATTATAGTATTGTGTCTAGTATCGTGTTTAGTACTGTGTTTGTAGGTTTTAGTGTTGTGTCTAGTATCGTGTTTAGTACTGTGTTTGTAGGTTTTAGTATTGTGTCTAGTATCAGGTTTAGTATCATGTTTAGTACTGTGTTTGTAGATTATAGTATTGTGTCTAGTGTCGTGTTTATTACTGTGTTTGTAGGTTTTAGTATTGTGTCTACTATCGTGTTTAGTACTGTGTTTGTAGGTTTTAGTATTGTCTCTAGTATCGTGTTTAGTACTGTATTTGTATGTTTTAGTATTGTGTCTAGTATTGTGTTTAGTACTGTGTTTGTAGGTTTTAGTATTGTGTCTAGTATCGTGTTTAGTACTGTGTTTGTAGGTTTTAGTATTGTGTCTAGTATCGTGTTTGGTACTGTGTTTGTAGGTTTTAGTATTGTGTCTAGTATCGTGTTTGGTACTGTGTTTGGAGGTTTTAGTATTGTGTCTGGTATCGTGTTTGGTACTGTGTTTGGAGGTTTTAGTATTGTGTCTAGTATCGTGTTTAGTACTGTGTTTGGAGGTTTTAGTATTGTGTCTAGTATCGTGTTTAGTACTGTATTTGTAGGTTTTAGTATTGTGTCTAGTATCGTGTTTAGTACTGTATTTGTAGGTTTTAGTATTGTGTCTAGTATCGTGTTTAGTACTGTGTTTGTAGGTTTTAGTATTGTGTCTAGTATTATGTTTAGTTCTGTGTTCGTAGGTTTTAGTATTGTGTCAAGTATCGTGTTTAGTACTGTGTTCGTAGGTTTTAGTATTGTGTCTAGTATCGTGTTTAGTACTGTGTTTGTAGGTTTTAGTATTGTGTCTAGTATCGTGTTTAGTACTGTGTTTGTAGGTTTTAGTATTGTGTCTAGTATCCAAACACTGACTTTAAGAAGTATTATCATGAACCGACGAAGAGGGAATGGGAGATTTATAGTTTATTTTAGAAAGTCACAGCCCTCTAGTGAGCTTTATGTAACAACTTTCATATATAAAACTCTACATAAAAGAAAGAGAATATAATTGAATTTTTAAATGATAAGTAAGACCTTTATAATAATTTATTTATCATCTTTATATCAAAATTCAGAAGTTTAATAGTGTTATCACAATCTTTAGTCGGTTCAGCATGGCCAGGTGGTTAAAGCACTCGACTCGTAATCCGAGGGTTGCGTGTTCGAATCCCCATCGCACTAAACATGTTCGTCGTTTCAGGTGTGAGAGCGTTATAATGGTACGGTCAATCCCACTATTCGTTGGTAAAAAAATAACTCAAGAGTTGGTGGTGGGTGGTGTTGACTAGCTGCCTTTAGTCTAGTTTTACACTGCTAAAGTAGGGACGGCTCGCGCAGATAGCCCTCGTGAAGCTTTGCGCGAAATTCAAAAACAAAACAAACACACAATGTTTAATAACTAACACAATGTCAGATACTTTGAAAGATCTTTCAACATCTTTATTTCAAAAGTTTTTAACTATCATTCTTTTGCAATGAATGAATTAAACTGAGAATTAGGTGGTGCTATTGGACATTTTTATAAGACATTGTATTCGATTGGTTATTGTATATTGAGTAATGTTTACGTTAGATTTATACTATCCACAGTGCAACAGGTATATGTTGTTTAACTTAAAAAGAATGGTTAAAATATTTTCTTTTGCCTCTAAGAAGGGTGATTCCTGATTTATTTTTGATTATACGATGTAAGAAAGTTTTCTAAAAACTTTAACTTGAAGAAGCAGTGACTGTACATCAACCAGGAGCACTATCTTTTTCCACATTTATAGCACTTACTATATATATCCGTCACGAGCACTCTCTCTCATAAAATGCATAGAAGTTACTACACATTCATCAAAGCACTATTTCTGTCAAAGTGCATACAGTAATTATAAATCCATCACCAGCACTCTCTCTGCAAACTACATAAGAATAACAATACATCCATCACTATCATTCTCGCTGTCAAATTATATAACAATAACTATACATCCATCACCAGCACTTTCTGTCAAAGCACATAACAATAACTATACATCCATCATCAGCACTTTCTCTGTCAAAGTACTTTACAGTAACTACACGTCCATCATCAGCACTCTCTGGTATATATCAATAACCATACATCCATCACTAGCACTCTTTAATCTGAGATTGTGACAACAATCTTCGTTTTCAGAAGCACAGGAATCACTTAAACCTAATTAGTAATTAGTTACTGATTGTTATAATCTCTAATTGTTCAAATTGTCTCTCGTTTGGTTACCATTCTATGGATATACAAAGATAACAGTAGTTAAGAACTAATAATAATGTCAGTTATTAATTCGACATATTATAAATTTAAGAAAAACACATCATTTTAAATATTTTATTGGAACTTATTGAAAACATGTCCCCATGTTAAAGAATAAGTTAAAATAATACTGATCTATGAATAATCTCTTTTAATATATGTATCTTAGGAAACGTGTTTTTTTCTTGCAAGATGGCGTATATCTTTTCAATAATGTGGGATGTATGTTTTTGCAGGTTGTTTTTATTATGTATATAACATTTTAAACTGGAAATTTTGAATTACCTACAGTTCATTTTGATTACATTGTATGCAACCTATTTCTATGCCAGACTAATCACCTACGGATTGCGGAATAGAAACCTAGAGTCGAACATGCTCATTGTTTCAGCGTTGAAAGTGTTACAATGGTTTGTTTTGTTTTGGAATTTCGCACAAAGCTACACGAGGGCTATCTGTGCTAGCCGTCCCTAATTTAGCAGCGTAAGACTAGAGGGAAGACAGCTAGTCATCACCACCCACCGCCAACTCTTGGGCTACTCTTTCACTAACGAATAGTAGGATTGACCGTCACGTTATAACGCCCCCACGGCTGAAAGGGGCGAGCATGTTTGGTGCGACGCGGATTCGAACCCGCGAACCTCGGATTATGGGACGATGCCTTAACCACCTGGCTGGTGCCGGGCCTACTCTTCCTTATATCGTTAGTCCCATGAACACAATAGAAACTACATTACTGTCACCCCTTTCGGCCTGGCATGGCCTAGCGCGTAAGGCGTGCGACTCGTAATCCGAGGGTCGCGGGTTCGCGCCCGCGTCGCGCCAAACATGCTCGCCTTCCCAGCCGTGGGGGCGTTATAATGTGACGGTCAATCCCACTATTCGTTGGTAAAAGAGTAGCCCAAGAGTTGGCGGTGGGTGGTGATGACTAGCTGCCTTCCCTCTAGTCTTACACTGCTAAATTAGGGACGGCTAGCACAGATAGCCCTCGAGTAGCTTTGTGCGAAATTCAAAAACAAACAAACAAACAAGTCACCCCTTTCGTTATTTCTCCTGCTCTGTCAGTCATGTCACACATCTGTACTCCAGGGTTACAAGATCTAATTATTTTCTCCACAGATTATTCTATCCGAATGTCGCGTCAAGGAATCACCTATAATTATAACCTCTCTAAGTTCACAATCTGTATCCTTCTCTAGTCCTATTGTTTTTCCTCCGTCCAATAGTTCTTCGTCTATATAAGACAAGGGCTGAAATCTGTTGCTCATTAGAATGTTTAGTTTTGTGCTTAACTACACACAGAAAGACTGGTTATAAAACTGTTTGTATTTCATTAAAGACGGAAACTGAAACTAAGGAAGCCGTTTTGTAGGGTTTGGTTTCTTACACACAGTTAAATTATTCCATTTTGTCAAAATACATAACTCTTGCTCATTAAAATATATGTTAAGATATCTCGTAAGTTATATAGAATAGTATATTATAAGATAAAAATCCGTGTATTTACATAAACTACACAGAATAGTTCACTGTAAGACGGAATTCTGTACTTACGTACACAACATTAAATAGTGCACTGTAAGACGGAATTCTGTACTTACGTACACAACATTAAATAGTGCACTGTAAGACGGAATTCTGTACTTACGTACACAACATTAAATAGTGCACTGTAAGACGGAATTCTGTACTTACGTAAACAACATTAAATAGTGCACTGTAAGACGGAATTCTTGTACTTACGTACACAACATTAAATAGTGCACTGTAAGACGGAATTCTTGCACTTACGTACACAACATTAAATAGTGCACTGTAAGACGGAATTCTTGCACTTACGTACACAACATTAAATAGTGCACTGTAAGACGGAATTCTTGTACTTACGTACACAACATTAAATAGTGCACTGTAAGACGGAATTCTTGTACTTACGTACACAACATTAAATAGTGCACTGTAAGACGGAATTCTTGTACTTACGTACACAACATTAAATAGTGCACTGTAAGACGGAATTCTTGTACTTACGTACACAACATTAAATAGTGCACTGTAAGACGGAATTCTTGTACTTACGTACACAACATTAAATAGTGCACTGTAAGACGGAATTCTTGTACTTACGTACACAGCATTAAATTCTGCACTGTGAGACGGAATTCTTGTACTTACGTACACAACATTAAATTCTGCACTGTAAGACGGAATTCTTTTACTTACGTAAACAACATTAAATAGTTCACTGTAAGACGGAATTCTGTACTAACGTACACAACATTAAATAGTGCACTGTAAGACGGAATTCTGTACTTACGTACACAACATTAAATTCTGCACTGTAAGACGGAATTCTTGTACTTACGTACACAACATTAAGTAGTGCACTGTAAGACGGAATTCTGTACTTACGTACACAACATTAAATTCTGCACTGTAAGACGGAATTCTGTACTTACGTACACAACATTAAATTCTGCACTGTAAGACGGAATTCTTGTACTTACGTACACAACATTAAATTCTGCACTGTGAGACGGAATTCTTGTACTTACGTACACAACCTTAAATAGTGCACTGTGAGACGGAATTCTTTATGTATATAAACCACATAGTATAATGAACTGCACAAAGGAATTCGAGTGGTTCAATTTACATTGTGAGAAAATTATTGTTTACATAAATTCTTACACCTGATGCGGTTAGAATTACAATAAAATCATTGTTGTTGTGCTTCGTTACCAAAGACTGACTGCCAATGTTCCTAAGTGCTTTTTACTTGTTAAAGATCAAGTGGTAATACCTTGGTAAGGGATCACATTTATTATACTAAAAGTAACATACCAGTATATGAAACACAAATTTGCACGAGAGGTTATGACCACCATAACAGTCCATTCTAATGACCGTTCTGACATGACTATTTATTATCTTACTAACGGTGTTGACCAATAAACTTTGTACCTGGATGATTGAGTAATGTAATATTTAAGTTGATATGTATAAATCTTTACAATTAATTTCATTTTCTTTATTCCGAAAATTGTTTTTTCAAATAAATCAGTGGCTCGTGAGTTTAAAATAAACCGCTTTATTCGAAGATTGTGTAACCTTATTGCGCATTTACAAAAATATGCATTTTTTATCATAAATATTCCTTAACACCTTGCAGGTAATGCTAGTAACACAAATTTTTGTTCCTGGATAGTATGTGTTATTTCTTAATTGCTTATGTTGTAAAAGTACAGAAAATGGTCATTTTTCCCTTCAAACTTTGCTTTTGTGACTTGGATAATGAAATTTAGAAATTCACCTATTTTCTATGTAAAAACTGGCAAATTTGCACATTTTCATTTACATATGGTCTGAATAAAACAACATATGAATCAAGATTTACATGTATTTATACTAAAGTTACACAAAAATATTTATAAGTGAGTAGTTTTTCGAGATTTGCGACTGTAATGTAAATCACTTTCACGTATAAGCCCCCAAATATAGTCTCACATCATGTGTTCGTTATATGCTCCGAGGTCACGAAAGCAAAGTTTGAAGAGAAAAACAGGCCTTTTCCATTTACTTTAGGCATAAGTAATTGGGAAATAACACTTTCTGGCCAGGAACAAGAAAAAGTAAAAATTTTTACACAGTGTAATGACTCAATGTGTCTTAATAGTAGTTAAAACGTGGCCTAGAGATAAAAGTACGGGACTAAGTATGTATCGGTGTTGTTTGCTTTGAATTTTGCGCAAAGCTACACTCTGGTACAGCTCTAGCTATCCATAATTTAGCAGTGAAAGACTAGAGGAAAGGTAGTTAATCATTACCATCCAACCCAGGTGGTTAGGGCGCTCGACTCATTATCCGAGGGTCGCGGGTTCAAATCCCCTTCGCACCAAACATGCTCGCCCTTTCAGCCGTGGGGGCGATATAATAATATGGTCAATCCCACTATTCGTTGGTAAAAGAGTAGCCCAAGAGTTGGCGGTGGGTAGCGATGACTAGCTGCCTTCCCTCTAGTCTTACACTGCAAAATTAGGGACGGCTAGCACAGATAGCCCTCGTGTAGCTTTGCGCGAAATTCCAAGCAAACCAAACCACAGATGCTTCCCTCAAGAAAGTAGGCCTCGATTAACTGGCGAAGCTGTCAGTTTGAACTGTTTCCTGACGCCGGTTTAGTGTATTATATTTTGTAGTTACATAACCATCAATGGATTCACTAAGATGAAAAGACTCGAGTTGCAGACGTGATTTGAAAACTTCACTAGAAACATCTCGTGCGTTTTTAAAACATCGTATTTTGAAGCTGTGCAATGGAGAGGTCAAACATTGGAGCCAACAGATTTATGTACCAAGCATAATTTTGTGAAAAATCACATCGAGTTCTTTAAGCCTACTGCAAATGTTTTAATGAATTTGTAAATTTATGTCTTAGTACCAATGAATTTCAGATCAATCAATTTTTCATACACAGTGAGTACTTTCTAAATTTACTTATGTCCTGTACAACTATGAAGAACAACTTTGTACTTTTATTTTACACGCACTATCGTTTATAGAATTAAAATTGCTATATATATCTTCCTTATACTTTTCAGCGATGCAAAGAGAAACTTGACATCTTGACCGTGTTGGTAATGAACCAGTGGCCTGGGGTCAAATTGCGAGTTACAGAGGGTTGGGACGAAGAGCATAATCATGCGGTCGGATCTCTCCACTACGAAGGACGAGCAGTGGACATCACGACCAGTGATCGCGACAGATCAAAGTACGGCATGTTGGCTCGGCTGGCGGTTGAAGCAGGCTTCGACTGGGTCTACTATGAGTCACGCTCCCACATTCACTGCTCCGTGAAGTCAGGTGAGAGTAAAAACTATTACGAATTAACATGAAAGAATGAAAACTGAGGCCTGGGCCAGATTCAAACTCGAGACTCAGCTACGGTTAAGCCTACTACACTCTGTTAATGGACAAAATAAATGCCTTCTCTCTCTGTTATCAGTCTTAGTTAACAAGGCTCAGTAGCTGTCTTAACTACCTTGATGGATAAATAACCAGAATCTTTAGTACTGATTTCATACTCTAGGTTCAAAGTTACGTTTCTGAAATGTAGAGGTATTTAAAGTGGCACTGCATTTTTTAATATTAAAAATTAACTGCTAGTGCTACTGAAGGGCAGCTTTCTAAAATATCATACACAAAAACAAAACAGATTTTGTGTTTGAATACAAAATCTTCCTTCACAGTATCAAGTTTCTTGCTTAGATTTAGGATAGTAGTTTAGTAGCAGGTTTCGTGCCAATGACGTGACAAACTGCCGGGCATGTTCCAGTAATAATATACTCTTCAAAAAAAGAAACGCAAAAGGCAAAATTTGAGACAAATTGTTAACAAGTTTATTCCGGGTAGTTCTGTATGACATGTGTGAAACTTTGCACATTCACTGCTGAACATCCAAAGTCTGCAAAGGCGAAGTCCACGCTCACTAGCTGAAGTTTAACGTCACTCAACGTCAATAACGAGTATGCCCCCCGTGAGCATCAATAACTGCTTGGCATCTCCTGCCCATGAAAGCGATGAGATGACGAATCACATCCTGTGGAATGGCTGTCCACTCAGTCTGCAAAGCTGCTGCAAGCTGAGGTAGAGTCTGCGGTTGAGGTTGTCACCGTAGCAGACGTCGGTCCAACTCGTCCCAAAGATGTTCGATGGGGTTTAAATCTGGTGATCTGGAGGGCCAGGGAAGAACGTTGATGTTGTGGTGTCTCAAGAAGACAGTGGTGAGTCGGGCTGTGTGAAGACGGGCGTTGTCATGTTGAAAAACGTCGTTGACGTTCACCATGATGGGTTGAACATTGGGCCTAAGAATATCGTCGACGTATCGTTGAGCTGTAAGATTCCCTCGAATGTGCAAAAGGTCTGTTCTGGCATTGTAGGCGATGGCAGCCCACATCATGACGCTGCCACCACAAAATCTGTCAACATCCTGCACACAGTTTGCTGCAAAACGTTCACTTTGGCGACGGTAAACACGGGTCCTTTCATCCTGCCTACGAAGCATAAAACGTGATTCATCGCTGAACCAAACATGCCTCCATCGTCGATGAGGCCATACCCGATGTGCCAGAGTACACTGCAGCCGTGCTTGACGATGTTGTTGGGTGAGGATGACGCCTCTGACTGGACGTCGAGGTCGGATTCCTGCATCTCGTAGACGGTTGCGTACGGCCTGATCGGAAATTCTACGCAGCCCTGGTATGGTTGAGGCAGTAGACGTCGCAGTGGTGGTCCTATCTCGAAGGTGACGTAGCCAGATGTTGCGATCTTGTGCGGGCGTGATCACACGAGGTCTGCCAGATCGTGGACGGTCACGAGTTGAACCATGATGTTGGTGACGATTCCATAGCCTTGTGATGGTGCTTGGGTGGACATTCACAGCTTTAGTAACATCTGATCGAGATTCGCCTGCTTCCAAGTGACCAATGGCGTTGTTGCGTTGAGCTTCAGTCAGTTTTGGCGTAACTGTATTGCGTGTCGGTGGCTTAACACTGAGCTATGGAAACCGAGAACCCGTCACTTTTATAGGGATTTTGCACATGTTGCACTTGCAGAACATGCAGATCTCTCAAACAAATTTATTGGACACGCATGCGTTTTGGCGAAAAATCCGATATTTTTCTCCGTTTTCAAAGTGCACAACTTTTATTGTCATTTTGGTCTGACAATCAGTGCCTTAACACGTGTAACATCACACACTCTGAGCTTGTAACGTTATTACATATATTTCTCTTTAAAATAACAAAAATATTCCTTTTGTGTTTCTTGTTTTGAAGAGTATACGAGGACTGTTCAAAAAATACGCGGACTGACGTCATAAAACAAAATGTACTTTATTTAGAAGTTACAGGTCTGGGACCCCTTCAAAGTACTCTCCTCCCCAACGCACACACTTATCCCAACGGCGTTTCCACTTGTTGAAACAGTCCTAGTACGCCTCTTTTGTAATGTCCTCCAGCTCCTTCGTCGCATTTGCCTTAATCTCGGGAATCTTCTCAAATCTTCTTCCTTTCAAGGGTCTTTTGAGTTTGGGGAACAAGAAAAAATCGCAAGGAGCAAGGTCAGGTGAGTAGGGGGGGTGGGGAAGAACAGTGATCGAGTGTTTGGCCAAAAACTCACGAGTTCTGAGGCACAAATTTCGCAGCAACGCGGTGCATCTTCAATTTTTCGGTCAAAATCTCCTAACAAGATCCAACTGATATCCCACACTCTTCAGCAAGCTCCCTGACAGTCAGACGTCGATTTGCTCGCACCAGGGTGTTGATTTTGTCGACGTGTGGGTCGTCAGTTGACGTGGAAGGACGTCCAGGACGCTCATCATCTTCAATGGACTGTCGACCATCCTTAAAACGTTCATGCCACTTGAAACATGCCGTACGCTTCATAGCAACATCACCGCAAGCCGTGTTAAGCATAGCAAAAGTTTCAGTCGCAGATTTTCCAAGTTTAACATAAAATTTCACAGCAAGTTGTTGCTCCTTCAGGTCATTCATTCTGAAATCCGCCAAACGAAAAAATCGCACTTCACTTAAAACCGCGTAGCTAATACACAAATGAAGATATCTACAATCGAAAAATGGCGTCGTAATCAGCTGATTTGTGCAAACCTAGCGACACCAAGCGGATTCCCCTGGAACCAACTGGAGCCGCGCAATTCAAACAGGCTGCGTATTTTTGAACAGACCTCGAATATCGCTAACAAATGACAAAAAAATCAAACTAACTGGATAATGTTCCTTTCAAGTTAATTATATATTTTTTCAGCGATTAAAGATAAATTGATAATTTAATACAGCTGTTTATTTACGTCTGATTACTTATTTAATACAGCTGTTTATGTACGACTGATTAATTATTTAATACAACTGTTTAATTACCTCTGATGACTTATTTAATACAACTCACTGTGGAATATGATTATGTATTTAATACCACTCACTGTGTACATCTGATTATGTATTTCATACCACTTACTGTGGACATCTGATTGTGTATTTAATACCACTCACTGTGGACATCTGATTGTTTATTTAATACCACTCACTGTGTACATCTGATTATGTATTTAATACCACTCCCTGTGTACATCTGATTGTGTATTTAATACCACTCACTGTGCACATCTGATTATGTATTTAATACCACTCACTGTGTACATTTGATTATGTATTTAATACCACCCACTGTGTATATCTGATTATGTATTTCATACCACTCACTGCGTACATCTGATTATGTATTTAATACCACTCACTGGGTACATCTGATTATGTATTTAATATTACTCACTGTGTACATCTGATTATGTATTTAATATTACTCACTGTGTACATCTGATTATGTATTTAATACCACTCACTGTGTACATCTGATTATGTATTTAATACCACTCACTGTGCACATCTGCTTATGTATTTAATACCACTCACTGTGTACATCTGATTGTGTATTTAATACTACTCACTGTGTACATCTGATTATGTATTTCATACCACTCACTGCGTACATCTGATTATGTATTTAATACCACTCACTGTGTACATCTGATTATGTATTCAATACCACTACTGTGTACATCTGATTATGTATTTCATACCACCCACTGTGTACATCTGATTATGTATTTAATACAACTCACTGTGCACATCTGCTTATGTATTTAATACCACCCACTGTGTATATCTGATTATGTATTTCATACCACTCACTGCGTACATCTGATTATGTATTTAATATTACTCACTGTGTACATCTGATTATGTATTTAATACAACTCACTGTGCAGATCTGATTATGTATTTAATACCACTCACTGTGTACATTTGATTATGTATTTAATACCACCCACTGTGTATATCTGATTATGTATTTCATACCACTCAGTGCGTACATCTGATTATGTATTTAATACCACTTACTGTGTACATCTGATTATGTATTTAATATTACTCACTGTGTACATCTGATTATGTATTTAATACCACTCACTGTGTACATCTGATTATGTATTTAATACCACTCACTGTGCACATCTGATTATGTATTTAATACCACTCACTGGGTACATCTGATTATGTATTTAATATTACTCACTGTGTACATCTGATTATGTATTTAATATTACTCACTGTGTACATCTGATTATGTATTTAATACCACTCACTGTGTACATCTGATTATGTATTTAATACCACTCACTGTGCACATCTGCTTATGTATTTAATACCACCCACTGTGTATATCTGATTATGTATTTCATACCACTCACTGCGTACATCTGATTATGTATTTAATATTACTCACTGTGTACATCTGATTATGTATTTAATACCACTCACTGTGTACATCTGATTATGTATTTAATACCACTCACTGTGCACATCTGCTTATGTATTTAATACCACTCACTGTGTACATCTGATTGTGTATTTAATACCACTCACTGTGTACATCTGATTATGTATTTCATACCACTCACTGTGTCCATCTGATTATGTATTTCATACCACTCACTGCGTACATCTGATTATGTATTTAATACCACTCACTGTGTACATCTGATTATGTATTCAATACCACTCACTGTGTACATCTGATTATGTATTTCATACCACCCACTGTGTACATCTGATTATGTATTTAATACAACTCACTGTGCACATCTGCTTATGTATTTAATACCACCCACTGTGTATATCTGATTATGTATTTCATACCACTCACTGCGTACATCTGATTATGTATTTAATATTACTCACTGTGTACATCTGATTATGTATTTAATACAACTCACTGTGCACATCTGATTATGTATTTAATACCACTCACTGTGTACATTTGATTATGTATTTAATACCACCCACTGTGTATATCTGATTATGTATTTCATACCACTCACTGCGTACATCTGATTATGTATTTAATACCACTTACTGTGTACATCTGATTATGTATTTAATATTACTCACTGTGTACATCTGATTATGTATTTAATACCACTCACTGTGTACATCTGATTATGTATTTAATACCACTCACTGTGCAATCTGCTTATGTATTTAATACCACTCACTGTGTACATCTGATTGTGTATTTAATACCACTCACTGTGTACATCTGATTATGTATTTCATACCACTCACTGTGTCCATCTGATTATGTATTTCATACCACTCACTGTGTCCATCTGATTATGTATTTCATACCACTCACTGTGTACATCTGATTATGTATTTAATACCACCCACTGTGTACATCTGATTGTGTATTTAATACCACTCACTGTGTACATCTGATTATGTATTTAATACCACTCCCTGTGTACATCTGATTGTGTATTTAATACGACTTACTGTGCACATCTGATTATGTATTTAATATTACTCACTGTTTACATCTGATTATGTATTTAATACCACTCACTGTGTACATCTGATTATGTATTCAATACCACTCACTGTGTACATCTGATTATGTATTTAATACCACTCACTGTGTACATCTGATTATGTATTTAATAACACTCACTGTGTACATCTGATTATGTATTTCATACCACCCACTGTGTACATCTGATTATGTATTTCATACCACTCACTGCGTACATCTGATTATGTATTTAATACCACTCACTGTGTACATCTGATTATGTATTCAATACCACTCACTGTGTACATCTGATTATGCATTTAATACCACTCATTGTGCACATCTGATTATGTATTTAATACCACCCACTGTGTACATCTGATTGTGTATTTAATACCACTCACTGTGTACATCTGATTATGTATTCAATACCACTCACTGTGTACATCTGATTATGTATTTAACACCACTCCCTGTGTACATCTACTTATGTATTTAATACCACTCGCTGTGTACATCTGATTATGTATTTAATACCACTCCCTGTGTACATCTGATTATGTATTTAACACCACCCACTGTGTATATCTGATTATGTATTTAATACCACCCACTGTGTATATCTGATTATGTATTTAATACCACCCACTGTGTATATCTGATTATGTATTTCATACCACTCACTGCGTACATCTGATTATGTATTTCATACCACTTACTGTGGACATCTGATTGTGTATTTAATACCACTCACTGTGGACATCTGATTGTTTATTTAATACCACTCACTGTGTACATCTGATTATGTATTTAATACCACTCCCTGTGTACATCTGATTGTGTATTTAATACCACTCACTGTGCACATCTGATTATGTATTTAATACCACTCACTGTGTACATTTGATTATGTATTTAATACCACCCACTGTGTATATCTGATTATGTATTTCATACCACTCACTGCGTACATCTGATTATGTATTTAATACCACTCACTGGGTACATCTGATTATGTATTTAATATTACTCACTGTGTACATCTGATTATGTATTTAATATTACTCACTGTGTACATCTGATTATGTATTTAATACCACTCACTGTGTACATCTGATTATGTATTTAATACCACTCACTGTGCACATCTGCTTATGTATTTAATACCACCCACTGTGTATATCTGATTATGTATTTCATACCACTCACTGCGTACATCTGATTATGTATTTAATATTACTCACTGTGTACATCTGATTATGTATTTAATACCACTCACTGTGTACATCTGATTATGTATTTAATACCACTCACTGTGCACATCTGCTTATGTATTTAATACCACTCACTGTGTACATCTGATTGTGTATTTAATACCACTCACTGTGTACATCTGATTATGTATTTCATACCACTCACTGTGTCCATCTGATTATGTATTTCATACCACTCACTGCGTACATCTGATTATGTATTTAATACCACTCACTGTGTACATCTGATTATGTATTCAATACCACTACTGTGTACATCTGATTATGTATTTCATACCACCCACTGTGTACATCTGATTATGTATTTAATACAACTCACTGTGCACATCTGCTTATGTATTTAATACCACCCACTGTGTATATCTGATTATGTATTTCATACCACTCACTGCGTACATCTGATTATGTATTTAATATTACTCACTGTGTACATCTGATTATGTATTTAATACAACTCACTGTGCAGATCTGATTATGTATTTAATACCACTCACTGTGTACATTTGATTATGTATTTAATACCACCCACTGTGTATATCTGATTATGTATTTCATACCACTCACTGCGTACATCTGATTATGTATTTAATACCACTTACTGTGTACATCTGATTATGTATTTAATATTACTCACTGTGTACATCTGATTATGTATTTAATACCACTCACTGTGTACATCTGATTATGTATTTAATACCACTCACTGTGCACATCTGATTATGTATTTAATACCACTCACTGGGTACATCTGATTATGTATTTAATATTACTCACTGTGTACATCTGATTATGTATTTAATATTACTCACTGTGTACATCTGATTATGTATTTAATACCACTCACTGTGTACATCTGATTATGTATTTAATACCACTCACTGTGCACATCTGCTTATGTATTTAATACCACCCACTGTGTATATCTGATTATGTATTTCATACCACTCACTGCGTACATCTGATTATGTATTTAATATTACTCACTGTGTACATCTGATTATGTATTTAATACCACTCACTGTGTACATCTGATTATGTATTTAATACCACTCACTGTGCACATCTGCTTATGTATTTAATACCACTCACTGTGTACATCTGATTGTGTATTTAATACCACTCACTGTGTACATCTGATTATGTATTTCATACCACTCACTGTGTCCATCTGATTATGTATTTCATACCACTCACTGCGTACATCTGATTATGTATTTAATACCACTCACTGTGTACATCTGATTATGTATTCAATACCACTCACTGTGTACATCTGATTATGTATTTCATACCACCCACTGTGTACATCTGATTATGTATTTAATACAACTCACTGTGCACATCTGCTTATGTATTTAATACCACCCACTGTGTATATCTGATTATGTATTTCATACCACTCACTGCGTACATCTGATTATGTATTTAATATTACTCACTGTGTACATCTGATTATGTATTTAATACAACTCACTGTGCACATCTGATTGTGTATTTAATACCACTCACTGTGTACATCTGATTATGTATTTAATACCACTCCCTGTGTACATCTGATTGTGTATTTAATACGACTTACTGTGCACATCTGATTATGTATTTAATATTACTCACTGTTTACATCTGATTATGTATTTAATACCACTCACTGTGTACATCTGATTATGTATTCAATACCACTCACTGTGTACATCTGATTATGTATTTAATACCACTCACTGTGTACATCTGATTATGTATTTAATAACACTCACTGTGTACATCTGATTATGTATTTCATACCACCCACTGTGTACATCTGATTATGTATTTCATACCACTCACTGCGTACATCTGATTATGTATTTAATACCACTCACTGTGTACATCTGATTATGTATTCAATACCACTCACTGTGTACATCTCATTATATATTTAATACCACTCATTGTGCACATCTGATTATGTATTTAATACCACCCACTGTGTACATCTGATTGTGTATTTAATACCACTCACTGTGTACATCTGATTATGTATTCAATACCACTCACTGTGTACATCTGATTATGTATTTAACACCACTCCCTGTGTACATCTACTTATGTATTTAATACCACTCGCTGTGTACATCTGATTATGTATTTAATACCACCCACTGTGTATAGCTGATTATGTATTTAATACCACCCACTGTGTATATCTGATTATGTATTTAATACCACTTACTGTGTACATCTGATTATGTATTTAATATTACTCACTGTGTACATCTGATTATATATTTAATACCACTCACTGTGTACATCTGATTATGTATTTAATACCACTCACTGTGTACATCTGATTATGTATTTAATACCACTCACTGTGTACATCTGATTATGTATTTAATACCACTCACTGTGTACATCTGATTATGTATTTAATACCACTCACTGTGTACATCTGATTATGTATTTCATACCACTCACTGCGTACATCTAATTGTGTATTTAATACTACTCACTGTGTACATCTGATTATGTATTTAATACCACCCACTGTGTACATCTGATTATGTATTTCATACCTCTCACTGCGTACATTTGATTATGTATTTCATACCACTCACTGCGTACATTTGATTATGTATTTCATACCACTCACTGCGTACATTTGATTATGTATTTAATACCACTCACTGTATATATATATATATATATATATTGTTTTCTCGTAGCAAAAGCACATCGGGCTATCTGCTCTATCCACCGAGGGGACCCGAGCCCCTGATTCTAGCGTTGTAAGTCCGAATACTTACATATTTTTAACACAACTGCGACAGGTAGGCAGAAAGGGAAACGAATGACTGACATATTTTCTTTGTGAATGAAGAAAAATCACAACTCGTGTGTATCTATTGAAAGGGCTACAAAGTAAATTTTTGTCATTATAAAATGTTAAAGATCGTATTAGTTGATAAAACTTTGTAAAAAAAAAATCGTGCCCTTTCTTTACCCCCATTAATACCTTCAACATCTACTGAAATATGTTAGAACACATCGCGTATGACTAAGCGCTTTTATTACCGTCGTATTTTATACAGACTACGAAACTGGTTGGCCATTACCTACAGCTGTCTGCCCTTTGGCATGAAACTACCAAACGACCCCTGACGATAAGCACCGTAATTCATTACACTATCTCCTTTAATTATTAAATTTGCCGCTTGAACAAAAGATTATATGAAAAGTACAGATGACCTTTGGGATAAAATAATCGTTTCTAATCCTATTCTATTGATTTCTAAATCAATAAAAAAAAAACATTTTGAAAGAGGCGTTTGTTATTCTGGTCCTTTTGTTTTGAATTCCGCGCAAAGCTACATGAGGGTTATCTGCGCTAGCCGTCCCTAATTTAGCAGTGTAAGACTAGAGGCAAGACAGCTAGTCATCACCACCCGTCGCCAACTCTTGGACTACTCTTTTACCAACGAATAGTGGGATTGATTGTCACATTATAACGCCCCCACGGCTGAAAGGGCGAGCATGTTTGGTTCGACCGGGATTCGAATCCACGACCCTCGGATTACGAGTCGAGTGCCTTAACCACCTGACCATGCCGGGCCCTTCTTGTCCTTCATTATTTTAGTACATATAAAAGGAAAAATATTACACCAAAGAATATAGACGGACTGTTACGGGATAAACGAAAACACTCCTGTTACACAATTAAAGGCTTAATTATAGCTAAATGTTTTCAATGCCCCCAACATACTCAAGAATATTATCAGCATTATTAAGACGTTGTCAGTAGAACGTCCATTTCAAACCACTCGAGTTCAGTAGAGACGCCCCCTGTAACTCCATCCAGAAATAGTTAATTGACAGAATTTGTTGTTATTCGTGTCCTTAATTATTTTAGGAAATGTGAATGAAACGTTTCTCTCCAAAGAACCTTTATGGATTCCTACGAGATATATAAACACAATTTAGTAATATAATTATCGCTAATCTGTCTGCAATGTCACCCAAGGATGTCATTAGCAGTATATAATTTTCGTTGAGAGTTATTATTTTAAGACAAATTTCCTAGCCACCCTCATTAGAGGCGATGCATGTTCACAAATGATATTACGTGTGTGTTGTATGTCAAAAATTGTTTTCATTTGTTTGTATACGTTATCATTTGTCGATTTTGTTGTTCAGCTAAGAGGCTAACAGAATCACTATATCACGTGGATAGAACAGGCTCGATTTAATGAAGAGGAATTTTTCTTAATAATTCTTTAAAATCTGCAACATTATTCTACAGAAAAATTGTTAGAGCTACGTTTATATGGAGTTTATTATAGCTCCTGTAAGCCATGAGATTTTATAATGCTAGAAATTCGGTTTCGATGCCCTCGTTAGACGGATTAATTTGTTTTGACTTTCGCTCAAAGGTACTCGAGGGCTATCTGCGCTAGTCGTCCTTAATTTAGCAGTGTAAGACTAGAGGGAAGACAGCTAGTCATCACCACCCACCGCCAACTGTTGGGCTACTCTTTTACTAACAAATAGTGGGATTGATTGTGACATTATAACGTCCAAACGGTTGAAAGGGAGAGCACGTTTGTTGTGACGGGGATTCGAACCCGTGATTCTCAGATTATGAGTCGAGTGCCTTAGCCACATGGCCATGCCGAAATAGGCGCTAGATGGAGCGGCGCAAATAAGACATTTTGTACCTTAGCGCTCAGCAAATAAAAATAACGGATATATATTTGTTTTCCCTTCACTACAACTTGCGTAGTAAACAAAATAGCAGGTCTATAACTTTTTTAATATTGTTCCATTAAATTAATCGTAAATAAAACTTTATGTTCGTAAGCCCCGTTGCAGATAAACTCCCGATGGCTCAGGTCTGAGTGGATTTACATCCCTAAAAAGAATCAACTTTTGGTACCCGAGGTGGACAGCAAACAGACAGTCCATTGTGTATCTTTGTGCTTAATTACAAATTAACAATCTAATGAGGCCCGGCATGGCCAAGCGCGTTAAGGCGTGCGACTCGTAATCTGAGGGTCGCGTGTTTGCAACCACGTCGCGCCAAACATGCTCGCCCTCCCAGCCGTGGGGGCGTTATAATGTGACGGTCAATCCCACTATTCGTTGGTAAAAGAGTAGCCCAAGAGTTGGCGGTGGGTGGTGATGACTAGCTGCCTTCCCTCTTGTCTTACACTGCTAAATTATGGACGGCTAGCACAGATAGTTCTCGAGTAGCTTTGTACGAAATTCCAAAAACAAACTAACTAACTAACTAATGAGCATAATAAATCAAGAGTGTATGGGGTGTGCGCATATCAAGTTATTTTTCTTTTTTGTAATGTTTTATACTATAATTTTTTTTTCAAGTCTGCTACGAATGGGATGACATTTAGGATTTGGTAAACTGAATAATATTTTGGAATAACAGTATACTAGTTTACGAACCTTATTTCTTTTGTACTCGAGTGAGAAGCGGAACCCTAGGCCTAGGTGGTCCGTGGGTTTATCCTGTGTTGGTTACACCAACTGTAATGACTAAAAGTATTGCAGTGACTTTAGTAAGATCGTTACAAATGCACCATAATACGTTTATAATTTTGATATTTTTTCCTTCTATTCACCGGGTGATATCGCTAGGTGGTGTTGACCGGCTAATTTCATTCATAAATTTGGGATGGTCAGCACAGATGGTTCTCGTGTAGCTTCTGTTGCTGTTTTCAAACATGTTACGCACTAATATTAATTATACTTATATTTCCCCTGCACTTATCTAAGCTGCATTAATGCTTTAATATTATTGGTTCAACAAACTCATTTATTCGGAACAATAACCCTAATTTAAAAGACACGTTATCGAAAATATCCGAAGATCGGAATAGTTTCCCTCGTATGTGTCTATGTTTTAACAATGTATTATTAGATGAGTCAATTATTCGTGAATAGCTGCAACACTTGAAATTCTTTAAGGCAGGATCAGAGTGCATTATTCTATGAGATTGGGTAAATACATCGATTAAAAGGGTTTGTCCTCCTCATGAGTCCAAAAGTGTAATTAAATTTGAAATCGGTGTGTTTTTTGTTTTTTTAATTTCACCCAAAGCTACACAAAAATAGTTCACATCTGTACATATAGAAAGCATATTTCCAATCTTTGTAAAAACAATCACACGACAAACAACAAATATAGTTCTGAAGGAAGCAGGAATATTTGGAACCCTGTCCTGAAAGTATACAGTGCTTCACAAACAAGGGAATGAAAACTAACGTATCCTGTTTCTATATAAGTGTAAACTTAGTACAGTTAACAATGTTGGTCTTCTACAAGCATCACCGAGGGCCATTTTTGCTAAAATAATTGTTTGTTGGTTTTCTTGAATTTCGTGCAAAGCTACACGAGGACCATCTTCGCTAGCCGTCCCTAATTTAGTAGTGTAAAACTACAAGGAAGGCAACTAGTTATCACCACCCGCCGCCAACTCTTGGGCTACTATTTTACCTACGTATAGTGGGATTGGCTGTAACTTATTTCGTAACTTATCTGTTTATTTAACCGTTGCTAGAGATGCAACTCTGATTCAGTTTCCTCTTTATTTCGTAACTTGTCTGTTTATTTGACTATTGCTAGAGGTGCAACTCTGATTCAGTTTCCTCTTTATTTCGTAACTTGTCTGTTTATTTGACTATTGCTATAGGTGCAACTCTGACTCAGTTTCCTCTTTATTTCGTAACTTATCTGTTTATTTGACTATTCCTAGAGATGCAACTCTGATTCAGTTTCCTCTTTATTTCGTAACTTGTCTGTTTATTTGACTATTGCTAGAGGTGCAACTCTGATTCAGTTTCCTCTTTATTTCGTAACTTGTCTGTTTATTTGACTATTGCTATAGGTGCAACTCTGACTCAGTTTCCTCTTTATTTCGTAACTTATCTGTTTATTTGACTATTCCTAGAGATGCAACTCTGATTCAGTTTCCTCTTTATTTCGTAACTTGTCTGTTTATTTGACTATTGCTAGAGGTGCAACTCTGATTCAGTTTCCTCTTTATTTCGTAACTTGTCTGTTTATTTGACTATTGCTAGAGGTGCAACTCTGATTCAGTTTCCTCTTTATTTTGTAACTTATCTCTTTAGTGAACTATTACTAGTGGTAGTTTGATTCAATTTTTTTTTTTTCATTTCGTAGAATCAACAGAGGCAGTGAAAACTGGAGGGTGTTTTCATGCTGGTGGACTCGTTAGAACCAAAGATGGGCCGAAACATCTTTCTGAGGTGAAGATTGGAGACGAGGTTTTGGCAGTTGACAGTGGAGCAAAGTTGGTATTCACGGAGGTTGTACTCTTTCTGGATCGTGACGTCGACTCCCTTCGACAGTTCCATACCATTGAAACAGAAGGAGGGGTTCGGATCAAACTGACCAGAGAGCATCTTATTTTCACGGCTCCCTTCAACTCCTCTTCATATGAGATAACACATTTTGAATCGACTCTTGCAAGAAACTTGCAAATAGGAGACCGTATTTATGTGTACTCTGAAAACCCTGTTTTCGAAACAACAAATACATTTCTACGCTTAGAGCGCGTGAAGACAATCAGTGTGAATGTTGATGTGGGGGTTGTTGCTCCCCTCACGCGTGAGGGAAATTTAATTGTAGATAATGTTGTTGCGTCCTGTTATGCACTTTTAAATGACCATTATTTAGCTCACTTGTCATTTGCTCCGATCAGGTTCGTTAAGAATGTGAAAGACTCCACCCTGTACTTTCTCCAAAGGCTTCACTTATCATATGCCAGTTTGACTGTTCAAGGAAAAGTCAATAATACACATAAGGGCATTCACTGGTATGCTAAGTTTTTGCTCAATTTTGCTTCTTACGTATTGCCCAGAAGATACATTAGTCAATGAACTCCAAGCAAAAGCCTACTGAAAGCTATTTGTGTTAATTTATTATAACGTGCCTGTTCAAAGATGGCGTTTGGGGATTCCATTACAAGGTCCCTTTAGGAAATACAGACTGTTTGTTCTAGATACTAACCATAAATATCTAAGTTTTAGTGTTCCTTCACTTCAGAAAAAGAATTATGTGTTTTATTTATGAACTTCTCCTTCGTTCTCCATCTTTTTGTTTGTAATTAAAGTAAATATTGGATGATATTTTAGTTTTTCCACTTGCACTTACACTTATATATTGCTATATCTTCAGGCTTCTATTCTCAAGCTAGAAAAAAAATAAAATTAAACACAATAACGAAGAGATGCTTATTGTGTTAATTCTATGAATTTCACTGCGGAAATTGTGTTTGTGTTTTTTTACAGTAAAACCACATCGAGCTATCTGTTGAGCCCACTGAGGGGAATCGAACCCCTGAATTTAGCGTTGTAACTCCGGAGACATACCGCTGTACTAGCGGGGGGCACGCTGCGGAAATGCAATGAGCCACAACGATAGCTTTAATTAGTGTTTCCAATAAAGGCTACAAGTAACCATGGTGACCATCCAGGTTGTCGTTTGTGACGCACGTGCTAAAATTTTACGAAGGAGGTTTATCAAAATTTTTTGCCAGCTGATATTTCGCGAATATTAACTTTGCGTAATAGGTGATGGATGTTTCGCAATATTTAATTATGCCGTAATATACAAAAATAATTGAATTTCTACTCGAAGTTACAAAAACGTGACTGTTACGTTGCTTGTTAATCTACATTTCAGTCTTTTGACACAAACTGTTTGTCTTGTTCAAGTTGCTTACAAAAAGGCATTCAATGGAACTATAAAAATATAGTTTGAAATGTATACATCCTCATGACCATCCTTATGATCTTGATTGATTTTTATGTTTAGATGATGCGGAGAAAAACGGACCTACTCGGTAGTTAATCTATACATTAACAAAAAAGTATATTTGTTACACAGTAAATACAAAAATTGTTGAGGCATTAACTACCTTTCTTTAAATGTAAACTATTAACTTCTAAGAATATTCTACATATGTAGAAAGAACCACGTCAACCCGATTATTTAAAGACGTGATTGTACATAGAAAACAATAGGTTTGAGATCACTCCGAATTGTCTATGTGTAGCGACAAAATTATGAAACTGCATGATCGGTACTCTTTAGGAATATCGTAGTACATACACACACACACACGTGCATACAAGAGTATATATTTGTATCATGGATAGGTGCTGCCATCTGCTGTCATGAAATCTAACAATTAACAAACAGAAATAATTTCATGCAACAAATTTTAAAAACGTTTCAGAGACTTTAAATGTAAATATAAAAAAGAACTTTTTATAATATTAATAAGTTGTACTGTAGGCCACGCATTACCAAGCATAATTCAAAAATTAATCCTAAAAGCAAATTTACTTGCGATAAAAACTCATTTTTTATTGGTATTCGTTTTGCTCAAAACCTTATTATAACTAAACAGGGTGCTTCCTGATAGGACTAAATAATACATAATAAAAGGTTATAAATAATAAATACGTATATAGACACTCATTACAATGATATTTCTACCAGCCGTCGAAGAAAAACTATATATGCAGCTGTAGCGAATAATTATGATGCTTAGAGGCTGTTGTGGAACATTTTGTTTAATATTCTACACAATTTAGATAATTGGTTTGGTTTGTTTTGAATTTCTCGAAAAGCTACACGAGGGCAATCTGCGCTAGCCGTCCCTAATTTAGCAATGTAAGATTAGAGGGAAAGCAGCTAGTCATCACCACTCACTGCCAACTCTTGGGCTACTCTTTTACCAACGAATAGTGAGATTAACCGTCACATTATAACAGAAATCCCTCGTGTAGCTTTGCGCGAAATTCTAAAACAAATAAACACTAACTTGTATTTGTTTAATATATTTTCTTTCATATTTATAATAAAGTTCTTAAGATCAGGAAGGATGGAAGCACCTTACTACCTCCCATCCATAATCTCACTCCTATTACTCTGATAACATTTTGTGATAACACACAGATTCGAACAAAGTTCATTTGCTCCGAAATCTGTTGTTCTTTAACGGGACCAATTCGCGTTTGTTTATGAGCGCCACCTAAAAATTGTATTGGAAAACTGAAGTTAAAATTGAAAGTTGCTTTCCCTATGACACGATATTTAATATATTGTGTGAATTTTAAAATATGAATCTCATAATATTATCACTAATTTGCCATAATTACTTAGAAGCAAATGATTAGAAGGTGTGACAACAAATAATAATTTCTGTTCTAAATACGAATTTTTATTCGTATCGATTTTTTCAACGTAGTCTTCTTTTTGAGTTTTTTCCTAACAATGTTTACAATATACCAAAGAACCACGTAACCATGTTGTGTTGCAATGACATGAATGTAAAAGGATTAACCATTTCTGTAAGATAATTTGTACTACAAACAGAAATAAATAGCTTAAGGTATTACTACAATCATCCATATTGTCTCTTTAAAAATGATTTCAGTTAGAGAAAAATAAACACTGAATATGAACACTCTGTTTGATACTTTCTCTAAGTAAACACTCCAAGCGACTTCCTGATATGTCTGAGGTAAGTTTATTTGGTTTCAATTTCTCGTAAAACTACACGAGGACAGACTGGGTTATTTGTCACTAATTAGCAGCTGGTCAGTACTGCCCACTTTTCGGTCAATGTCTTGTACCAACGAAAAATGAGATTAGCCATATCCTTATAACACAGTTACCTCTAAAAGAGCGAGTGTGTTCGGTGATGGAGATTCTAACTTGCGATCCTCTCATTGTAAATCGAAAACCTTAACCACTAGACCATGCTGAGCCTTACGAAGATAAGTTTCATGGCTCATAACACTAAATATCGGAGTTTGATACCTGCATTGAAGATAGTAAAGATAACCAACCCATTGTGTAGCTTTGTAAAAGACAATAAACAAATACTGCAGGCGTTCTAGTGAATAAATTTTATGTTACCAGATATGACGAGAACTTTTAATTGTGTTAATAATGTTACACGATATTATACTTTCGATATATCGCATGATGGGCAGAAGTTTAGGGAGCTCAAGTAGCAATCTAACGGTCGAGAGTTCGAGTCCCCCTCTCCCATCAACATAATCTACCTTCAGTTATACGGTAACAGTTAATTCCATTCGTCGTTGGAAAACTATTAGCCCATGAGTTGACAGTGGGTGGAAACAAATTAGTTACTTTTTCTGCTAAATTAAGGGCAGCTACTGCAAATTCAGACCTTAATTTCACAAGAAATTATGTTTTTCACATATATTTATTTTAGTTTACAAAGTTTAATTTAAAAATTATATATATAATTTGAATAACCCTCATGTTAATCTACAAGAAACCTGTAAGAATTTAATAAATGATCCAGATTATGGTAAACTGTGCAAGTTTATCTTTTTGTTTGTGGCTTACGACTGCATTACAATAAGTTTGATATTTATTGTTTGTTTTTTTGAATTTCTCGCAAAACTACACGAGAGCTATCTGCGCTAACCGTCCCTAATTTAGCAGTGTAAAACTAGAGGGAAAGCAGCTAGTCATCACCACCCACCGTCAACTCTGGGACTACTCTTTTACCAACGAATAGTGGGATTGATCGTACATTATAACTCCCCCACGGTTGAAAGCATGAGCATGCACTTGGAACGGTATTTCGAACACAGAAAGTTGTGTATTTATTTATAACTAGCATATCGGTCTTCAGTCAGCCTCTGATTTTTATCTTGAATTCTGTAAAACCTCCAAGGACACCGAGATAAATTTAAATACGTGTAGGAAAAACAACAACATGCAGAGCAACGTGCCATTTTTTTCTAGTTAGAGAGCGATAAAGGAACTAAAAACACAAGCCCCGGCATGGTCAGGTGGTTAGGACCCTCGACTCATAATCTGAAGGTCGCGGGTTCGAATCCCCGTTGCACTAAACATGTTCGCCCTTTCAGCCATGGAGACGTTATAATGTTACGCTCAATCCCACTATTCGTTGGTAAAAGAGCAGTCCTTTCCTTTAATTTTACACTGCTAAATTAGAGGAGGCTAGCGCAGTTCGTCCTCGTGTAGCTTTGGTAACACTAAAGTCTGGTGGCTAGTCGCTGCTATATACTTTATGTCAAACTAAATATACTCTTCTACCTTGGTACCACTAAAGTCTGGTGGTTAGTCGCTGCCGTATACTTTATGTCAAACTAAATATACTCTTCTACCTTGGTACCACTAAAGTCTGGTGGTTAGTCGCTGCCATATACTTTATGTGAAACTAAATATACTCTTATACTTTAGTAACATTAAAGTTTGGTGGTTAGTCGCTGCCGTATACTTTATGTGAAACTAAATATACTCTTCTACTTTGGTACCACTAAAGTCTGGTGGCTAGTGGCTGCCGTATACTTTATGTGAAACTAAATATACTCTTCTACTTTGGTACCACTAAAGTCTGGTGGTTAGTCGCTGCCGTATACTTTATGTGAAACTAAATATACTCTTCTACTTTGGTACCACTAAAGTCTGGTGGTTAGTCGCTGCCGTATACTTTATGTGAAACTAAATATACTCTTATACTTTGGTACCACTAAAGTCTGGTGGCTAGTCGCTGCTGTATACTTTATGTGAAACTAAATATACTCTTCTACTTTGGTACCACTAAAGTCTGGTGGTTAGTCACTGTCGTATACTTTATGTAAAACTCAATATTTTCCAAATAAAATACATAGCTACAAAATGTCTGCCTCATTTTTATCTAAAATCGCTATCTTCTGTTTATATGATTCTTGCCAATCATTATATTCAGCTTTAAGGACAGCTACTCTATTTGCAGCATATATAAAACTATCAACCATCAGCCATTACCTTAACTGCCAATCCAGTGCTCGAAACTACGGCTTAAAGATATTTTGTTGTTGGAGACAGTCTAGACGTTAGTGTAACATGGTCGAAATCGATCATACAGTGGTAAAACACAATAAAAACAACTAATCCTGTTAACAGTGCCGTATCCTATAGGGCATGAGCCCTATACATAAACAAATGTTATGTGACGTCAGTACAATGGCAAAAAATAAGTTAATAACCGCTATGGTACAAATGTCATGCCTGCCAAATAGATATTAAACTGCATCCATGACCTGTATGCAGCTATATAGGTGTTTGTTTGTTTGTTTTGTAATAAGCACAAAGCTACACAATGGGCTATCTGTGTTCTGCCCACCACGGATATTGAAATCCGGTTTCTAGTGGGGTGAGTCCGCAAACATGCTGCTGTATCACTGGGAAACAACTATATAGGTATGCATGTGGTAGATTATGAGGGTCCACATGAACTGCAGATTACACTAAAACGATTAGATGTGATTGGTTGGTCATACAGCCGCTGTTTCTTGCTAGTTAGTCAAATAAACTTAAATGCTACATTACACAATGATGCATTTCGTAATATGGCTCAGGTTTTATTACAGTACTCACAGCTATTTTTGCTGTAGACTGGTACAACAATATTAAATTATAATAATAAAGAATAAGAAATGGTTTGTTTTTGAATTTCGCGCAAAGCTACACGAGGGTTACCTGCGCTAGCCGTCCCTAATTTAGCAGTGTAAGACTAGAGGGAAGGCAGCTAGTCATAACTACCCACCGCCAACTCTTGGGATACTCTTTTGCCAACGAATAGTGGGATTGACCGTCACTTATATAACGCCCCCAAGGCTGGGGGTGCGAGCATGTTTGGCGCGACGGTGATGCGAACCCGCGACCCTCATATTACGAGTCGAACGTCTTAACCCGCTTGGCCTTAACATTCCTCCCATCATTTTATCTGTATGCTGAAAAACTGGATTAGAAGTCATATAAACTCTTACGTCACCCTCACATTCTGTACAATGTAATTCAGAGATAGGCCCGGCGTGGCCAAGCATGTTAAGGCGTGCGACCCGTAATCTGAGGATCGCGGGTTCGCATCCCCGTCGCGCCAGACATGCTCGCCATTTTATCCGTGGAGGCGTTACAATGTGACGGTCAATCCCACTATTCGTTGGTAAAAGAGTAGCCCAAGAGTTGGCGGTGGGTGGTGATGACTAGCTGCCTTCCCTCTAGTCTTACACTGTTAAATTAGGGACGGCTAGCACGGATAGCCCTCGAGTAGCTTTGTGCGAAATTTAAAAAAAAACTTCAAATTAGGAACAAACTTAAACAAATTTTACGCTTTCAAAAACTTAAAAACTTGCAAATATTTGCACTACTGAAACGCCAAGAAAAACAATAGTTGCGCCATTATTTTGTTATTATTTCTATGCGAAAATTGTGGTGCGAAGAATTTTGAAAAATCGTGGAACAAATTCCCGTTAACTCTAGAAACAAAACTGGCGAAGCTGTTGAGTGTAATTTTACAGATCAGTATGCAAATTATCAAACTTAAGGAAGAAACTAAGTAATCAGAAACGACTCCAGCAAGTCTGTTTTTTCTGGTCTTTATTTTGTATTTTGGTTATAAAATCACAGTTTTATCCGTTATAAAGTACTGTGATGTTCCAAAGGAACTTTCAAAATTCCCCCCAAGAATTAATTTAATATTCCACACACACACAAGCAAAGATAAAATAGAAAATGAAAATACTGTGGTTATATTTGTTTAAGCGTTGTTGTCCAACGATTTAAAACTGGGATTTTATTTGGTATAGCCAACGTTATGCTAATCATAGCCTAAATGCCAATTTGAGGTAACCCTATGGTTTAGTAACCGCTAACAGCGGTAAGTCTTAGGATTCAAAACGCAATAATTAGGGGTTTGATTCCCCTCGATGGATACAGCAGATAACCTGATGTGGCTTTGCGAAAGAAACCACACTACACCTTTGGTTCAAATTGGTCCAACTTTAATTTCAAACCACTGACAAGAAGGAAGGCAATCAGTCAGAAGCACCTGCTGCCTACACGGCTAGTCTTAACCAACTAGTCTAATATGCTGTCATTTTTATAACGTACCTACAAGTGAAAATACAGAACCTGCTTACTGGACTCAAAATTTGGACTTTTCGTTTCACAGTTCGGCATGTTAACTATTAGACCATAATCAATTTATTTTTAAAGCACAGTTAAAGAGAAACTTTGTAAATATTTATTGCTGGTGTGCTTCAGCCATGTCATACATATTCTCTGTATCGTATTTAAACATAACTTGCCCATTAGTATTTTGGCTCGGCATGGTGAGGTGGTTAAGTCACTTCACTCGTAATCCGAGGATAACCGGTTCGAATCCCCGTCACATCAAATATGCTCGCTCTTACAGCCGTGGGGGCGTTATAATGTTACGATCAATCACACTATTCGTTGGTAAAAGAGCAGTCCTTTCCTTTAATTTTACACTGCTAAATTAGAGGAGGCTAGCGCAGTTCGTCCTCGTGTAGCTTTGGTAACACTAAAGTCTGGTGGCTAGTCGCTGCTATACACTTTATGTCAAACTAAATATACTCTTCTACCTTGGTACCACTAAAGTCTGGTGGTTAGTCGCTGCCGTATACTTTATGTCAAACTAAATATACTCTTATACTTTAGTAACATTAAAGTCTGGTGGTTAGTCGCTGCCGTATACTTTATGTGAAACTAAATATACTCTTATACTTTGGTACCACTAAAGTCTGGTGGCTAGTCGCTGCTGTATACTTTATGTCAAACTAAATATACTCTTCTACCTTGGTACCACTAAAGTCTGGTGGTTAGTCGCTGCCATATACTTTATGTGAAACTAAATATACTCTTATACTTTAGTAACATTAAAGTTTGGTGGTTAGTCGCTGCCGTATACTTTATGTGAAACTAAATATACTCTTCTACTTTGGTACCACTAAAGTCTGGTGGCTAGTGGCTGCCGTATACTTTATGTGAAACTAAATATACTCTTCTACTTTGGTACCACTAAAGTCTGGTGGTTAGTCGCTGCCGTATACTTTATGTGAAACTAAATATACTCTTCTACTTTGGTACCACTAAAGTCTGGTGGTTAGTCGCTGCCGTATACTTTATGTGAAACTAAATATACTCTTATACTTTGGTACCACTAAAGTCTGGTGGCTAGTCGCTGCTGTATACTTTATGTGAAACTAAATATACTCTTCTACTTTGGTACCACTAAAATCTGGTGGTTAGTCGCTGCTGTATACTTTATGTGAAACTAAATATACTCTTATACTTTGGTACCACTAAAGTCTGGTGGTTAGTCGCTGCTGTATACTTTATGTGAAACTAAATATACTCTTATACTTTGGTACCACTAAAGTCTGGTGGTTAGTCGCTGCTGTATACTTTATGTGAAACTAAATATACTCTTCTACTTTGGTACCACTAAAGTCTGGTGGCTAGTCGCTGCTGTATACTTTATGTGAAACTAAATATACTCTTCTACTTTGGTACCACTAAAGTCTGGTGGTTAGTCGCTGCTGTATACTTTATGTGAAACTAAATATACTCTTATACTTTAGTAACATTAAAGTTTGGTGGTTAGTCACTGTCGTATACTTTATGTAAAACTCAATATTTTCCAAATAAAATACATAGCTACAAAATGTCTGCCTCATTTTTATCTAAAATCGCTATCTTCTGTTTATATGATTCTTGCCAATCATTATATTCAGCTTTAAGGACAGCTACTCTATTTGCAGCATATATAAAACTATCAACCATCAGCCATTACCTTAACTGCCAATCCAGTGCTCGAAACTACGGCTTAAAGATATTTTGTTGTTGGAGACAGTCTAGACGTTAGTGTAACATGGTCGAAATCGATCATACAGTGGTAAAACACAATAAAAACAACTAATCCTGTTAACAGTGCCGTATCCTGTAGGGCATGAGCCCTATACATAAACAAATGTTATGTGACGTCAGTAGAATGGCAAAAAATAAGTTAATAACCGCTATGGTACAAATGTCATGCCTGCCAAATAGATATTAAACTGCATCCATGACCTGTATGCAGCTATATAGGTGTTTGTTTGTTTGTTTTGTAATAAGCACAAAGCTACACAATGGGCTAACTGTGTTCTGCCCACCACGGATATTGAAATCCGGTTTCTAGTGGGGTGAGTCCGCAAACATGCTGCTGTATCACTGGGAAACAACTATATAGGTATGCATGTGGTAGATTATGAGGGTCCACATGAACTGCAGATTACACTAAAACGATTACATGTGATTGGTTGGTCACACAGCCGCTGTTTCTTGCTAGTTAGTCAAATTAACTTAAATGCTACATTACACACTAATGCATTTCGTAATATGGCTCAGGTTTTAGTACAGTACTCACAGCTATTTTTGCTGTAGACTGGTACAACAATATTAAATTATAATAATAAAGAATAAGAAATGATTTGTTTTTGAATTTCGCGCAAAGCTACACGAGGGTTACCTGCGCTAGCCGTCCCTAATTTAGCAGTGTAAGACTAGAGGGAAGGCAGCTAGTCATCACTACCCACCGCCAACTCTTGGGCTACTCTTTTACCAACGAATAGTGGGATTGATCGTCAAATTATAACCGCCCCACGGCTGAAAGAGCGAGCATGTTTGGTGCGACAGGGATTCGAACCCGCAACCCTCAGATTACCAGTCGAACGTCTTAACCCGCTTGGCCTTAACATTCCTCCCATCATTTTATCTGTATGCTGAAAAACTGGATTAGAAGTCATATAAACTCTTACGTCACCCTCACATTCTGTACAATGTAATTCAGAGATAGGCCCGGCGTGGCCAAGCATGTTAAGGCGTGCGACCCGTAATCTGAGGATCGCGGGTTCGCATCCCCGTCGCGCCAGACATGCTCGCCATTTTATCCGTGGAGGCGTTACAATGTGACGGTCAATCCCACTATTCGTTGGTAAAAGAGTAGCCCAAGAGTTGGCGGTGGGTGGTGATGACTAGCTGCCTTCCCTCTAGTCTTACACTGTTAAATTAGGGACGGCTAGCACGGATAGCCCTCGAGTAGTTTTATGCGAAATTAAAAAAAAAATTCAAATTAGGAACAAACTTAAACAAATTTTACGCTTTTAAAAACTTAAAACCTTGCAAATGTTTGCACTACTGAAACGCCAAGAAAAACAATAGTTGCGCCATTATTTTGTTATTATTTCTATGCGAAAATTGTGGTGCGAAGAATTTTGAAAAATCGTGGAACAAATTCCCGTTAACTCTAGAAACACAACTGGCAAAGCTGTTGAGTGTAATTTTACAGATCGGTATGCAAATTATCAAACTTAAGGAAGAAACTAAGTAATCAGAAACGACTCCAGCAAGTCTGTTTTTTCTGGTCTTTATTTTGTATTTTGGTTATAAAAACACAGTTTTATCCGTTATAAAGTACTGTGATGTTCCAAAGGAACTTTCAAAATTCCCCCCAAGAATTAATTTAATATTCCACACACACACAAGCAAAGATAAAATAGAAAATGAAAATACTGTGGCTATATTTGTTTAAGCGTTGTTGTCCAACGATTTAAAACTGGGATTTTATTTGGTATAGCCAACGTTATGCTACTCATAGCCTAAGCCTAAATGCCAATTTGAGGTAACCCTATGGTTTAGTAACCGCTAACAGCGGTAAGTGTTAGGATTCAAAACGCTAAAATTAGGGGTTTGATTCCCCTCGATGGATACAGCAGATAACCTGATGTGGCTTTGCGAAAGAAACCACACTACACCTTTGGTTCAAATTGGTCCAACTTTAATTTCAAACCACTGACAAGAAGGAAGGCAATCAATCAGAAGCACCTGCTGCCTACACGGCTAGTCTTAACCAACTAGTCTAATATGCTGTCATTTTTATAACGTACCTACAAGTGAAAATACAGAACCTGCTTACTGGACTCAACTCTTGGACTTTTCGTTTCACAGTTCGGCATGTTAACTATTGGACCATAATCAATTTATTTTTAAAGCACAGTTAAAGAGAAACTTTGTAAATATTTATTGCTGGTGTGCTTCAGCCATGTCATACATATTCTCTGTATTGTATTTAAATATAACTTGCCCATTAGTATTTTGGCTCGGCATGGTGAGGTGGTTAAGTCACTTCACTCGTAATCCGAGGATAACCGGTTCGAATCCCCGTCACATCAAATATGCTCGCTCTTACAGCCGTGGGGGCGTTATAATGTGATGGTCAATCCCACTACTTGTCTTACACTGCAAAATTAGGGATGGCTAGCACAGATAACCCTCGTGTAGCTTTGCGCGAAATTTAAACCGTTAATATTTCATCTTACTTTTGGAAGTTCCCCAGTAGCACATCGGCATGTCTGCGGATTCGTACCACTAGAAACTGAGTTTTAATACCCATGGTGGGCAAAGCACAGATAGCCCATTGTTTAGTTTAGTGATTATTTCCAAATAAACAATAATTTTGGAATATTCCCTTGTGTACTTATTGTGATAGTTAGAAGAAAATGAAAGCTTTTACTCTAATTAACAAACATAGAAAAATATTTTTAAAAAATGTTCTTTCTCACGTGGAAAATCAAATTTCAAGAAAAATATTTGAAAAATGTTCACGTGCTTTTTGTTTTAAAGCAAAGCTACACAACGGTTTATTAACACTCTCCGATATGGAGACTCAAATCTCGGCCTGGCATGGCCAAGCGCGTAAGGCGTGCGACTCGTAATCCGAGGGTCGCGGGTTCGCGCTAAACATGCTCGCCCTCCCAGCCGTGGGAGCGTATAATGTGACGGTCAATCCCAGTATTCGTTGGTAAAAGAGTAGCCCAAGAGTTTGCGGTGGGTGGTGATGACTAGCTGCCTTCCCTCTAGTCTTACACTGCTAAATTAGGGACGGCTAGCACAGATAGCTCTCGAGTAGCTTTGTGCGAAATTCCAAAAACAAACAAACAAACGAGACTCAAATCTCAAGAAAAAAATATTTAAAAAATGTTCACGTGCTTTTTGTTTTAGAGCAACGCTACTCAACTGTGGAGGGAGACCAAACCTCGAATTGCAGCGTTGTTAATCTGTAAAGATACTTCTGTCTGTATTATGATCTTGTGCGTAAATTTAGTGTAAAAAACATGATATATTTTTCTAAAAAACTGTATTTCTTGTAATTTAAAATATATTCCATACAAATTCATGTCTTCACATTTTATTTTTTCAGAAACAGACAAATAATGAGCACAAATATAGATAGATACATACACGTGGAAAGTAATTGGTTACGTTCGTTCTTATGGCATACACACACATATGTACAATTATTTAATTTGAAAACAGTTTAGAATTTCTAATCATGATGAACTAAAATGAGTGTTACTTATACCATTGAAAACCGTAAAGAAGATTCGGTAGGAATCAAAAGTGATTATTAGTTGACATAATTCACTTTAACACTTGTTATACCAAGTTAAATATATTAAACATTTCTAGTCATAAAGCATTAAAAGCATATACCTGATATTACTATAAGTTTTCTTTGTTGTTGTCGTTTTACACAGGTTACAAAACCTGAATACTTCAACCTGTCTGGCTACACCGACAAATTTGTTTCGAAAAGCAATATTTCCAAATACAAGAGTTATATAGATAACAATTCAAGTTCCCAGTGGAAGGAGTTTAATAATGGAATATAGCTTCACACCTGGCTGTGACAACCGCTTCAGTTCTTTATAGTTAGTGCACCTGAATGTTCTTGAAAGATGTGCTGAGAAATTAGGCTTAGTTACTCGAGAACACCGTATGACATAAACATGGCGGTCTCTTTCACGTGTGATGACCTCCCAGTCACTGTGACGTTTACCTGACAATACGTTATGGGATAATCGTCTCACTAAAATATTTACCTGACAATACGTTATGGGATAATCGTCTCACTGTGACATTTACTTGAAAAAAAACAACTTTAAGAGATAATCACTGAAATAACCTTTAATATTTCTTGTAGAACCAAGTAAGGTAGTGGATCTGAATCACCAAAGCACCCGTATATCAGTCTTTCTCTAATCCGGCCTCATTGAAAATTCATTACGTCACACTTTTGACCCATGTTGCTTGACGTCTAACATGTAACAGAACTTACACGTGTTTTACGCAATGCAGATCACCTGTTGAAGAATTAATAGGGTTAAAAAATAGTCAGCGAGATGAGGAGGTAGTCCAGTTAACAACTGGAATGTACTATTTTTTACCCTGCTCCTGTAGTTTCACACAAACGAGCAAGAAAAAATAGTACATAAACTATTGCAGTATTTACATATATTACACCACAAATTTATCTGAACATGTCCACACATTAGAAGATTTATTACACCACAAATTTATCTGAACATGTCCTCACATTAGAAGATTTATTACACCACAAATTTATCTGAACATGTCCACACATTAGAAGATTTATTTCAATGTTTATTAATGACAGTAAGGAAAAAAAAAAACATTCCGAAAAGTTTCATTAAATTCTAGTTTACTTTTCTGGATATATTTATATTAAAGTATTTTTATAACGCTAAAAATTAGGTTTCGATGCTCTCGGTGGGCAGATCACAGATAGCCCATTTTGAAGCTTTAGGGTTAACAATAAAACGAAGATAATCTGTTGATTGTTGACAGTTTTTTATTTAAATATTGATTTCTCGATCGCAGGTACAACTACTAACGGAGCAGCAAGTACTTTGTCATGCACCCAACGGCAAAATCGTTATTTTAAAAAGTAAACCAAAACCTTCATAGGAGGCTTACCGTCGTATCTGAAAATTGAACAATAAAATACGTACGGTGGATATCTTACAATTAGACAACCTGATCGTTAATAAGAGAGCAATAAACTACACAACGAATTACGTGCGGGGATCGAACCCTGAGTTTTAACATTATGAGCCCTGAAGCTTACTGCTATGTCACTGGAAGGATAACACCAATAGAGTTAACCCAATACCTTGAAGAGTCTGTCTGTTTGTTTTTTCATTCAGAGCTAAACCAAAAACATTTTCAAGCTAAGTAACATCACTGATTTTATTTTAGCAACAGTAAAATGCTTCACTACGTTATGTCATAATAAATATGGTACATGTTATTAATTGATTCGCAAGATAATTAATTTGATCACATTTATACAAACTGAGTTGTTTTTTTCCGGTTGCTCGACCCATTTCACAAAAGTTAACATAGGTAAGCGTGTGGCAATCGAAGATTAGACAGTTAAATAATTCATAATTTTTTATAGAATCGTAATACGTGAATATAATTCTCGGTAAATGACACAGCTGTATTAACAAATTTAACATGGCGATGAAATTTCATAAAGTAACCTACGCAATGTTGTATCATAAAACATTGAACTTAGCAATCTGGTTCCATTAAAGTGCCTCAAAATTAGATACTTTCAATTGCTAATGGTGATGTAATATGTTATATCTCTCTTTGCCTGATATATTGATATGTGAAATTAATTATTTTATTTGGGCGTGTTTCAATGATTTGTATATATACACACACCAACTATATTCGTTATATATAGTCTTGACTGTTCGCTCCATTAGTTGATTGCTATGTACGTTTCACGTTTTCAATTCCATTTCAAATATTAATACGCCAAAAATTAAAAAAAATAGTCACTCAGGCTCGAGAGACGATATAACCTAAAGTTCATTTGCTAAAATATAGCAACTATTGTTGTTTGTTAATGTTCTTGGTTCTGGAGAGAAAATGTTATCTAACTGATGTCAAGAGTTCTCAAATCCATATCATGGTAACTTCACGGTCACGAGACAGTGATAATGGATAATTTGCTGTCTTCTATAACCTAACCTCCAGCGAACCTTACAAGAGAAATTCTCAATTCATTGTTGCTTGAAACGTACTGAACCAGTCATTCACCAGTGTTACTAAGTGTACTAATTTGTAATCTTCCTGTATTTGAAACAACAAGCAGCGAACTAGTTATGTTAAGAAAACTTAAGCTTATAACTCATAATAATCGTTACAAACATATTAAACTGTTTAAAAGCATTGCTATCTGTGCATTGTAACTAATGTTGTTCGACCCGAGTCTGCACATAAGCATTAAAACGTGATCAGAACTAGCTGGTTATTTATTCAGAGCCTAACAAAGTTTGTTTTTTTTTGTCCCGTTATTGAAATTTAAATTTTCTGATAAAAATTAATACAACACACAATACAATATATAAGCCAATGTGTACATCTGATCAGAAGCTCCTATATCCTATAACGGATAAATTAAAACCAGATGTACATTAAGATTGGAATAGACGCTCACTAACAACAACAAAAGTACAGTTCATTCGCTTAAATATTTAAATATCACATAAAGCTCCGTGGACAAACTTAATGATTGGTCCCTGTTCGAATGATACGAGAAACTACTAATGAATATATTTATTTTGCTTTGCGAAAAAAAACAAAAACAACAACACGTGCTTAGCACCAAATCTCTTGTTTCTACAAGTCATTCGTTAAACACAGTAAAGCTAACCTACGTAGGTTTTTGTCAATTGTGTAACATATCACTTTTGGTTGGAAATTTGTCCACAGACTTATCCAGTATAAACAAGAAGAAATCCAACAATACATAAACATATAAACAGTAGAAGAATTTGATCAACATCGCTATTTTGGTATATAATGCGACGAACAATGTCATAAAGACGTTAAGCTTCAATAAAATACAATATTAACATCTCTAAAGCCAAATCTTTAAGATGTAATTTCATTAGGACTAAAACTCAAGCAAATAAATAAATAACTAAGACAAGTACATTTCCTTACAAAAAATATAGGCCATTAGCGCCTGCGCAGTAACCATTAAATGACTGCTTCCATTTCGTACTTTGTGACATGTAAGCTCAAATATATATATAATGTATAAAATCGTATTTATCACATAAATAGCTTAAGGTGCATTAGAACAACCATCGTCTTTGAAAAAAGTATGAACGTTAAGCAGACGTCTAGATTTTGAGAATCTGTGTAAATAGTCTAGTATTTATAAGTTGCATTTGTTATAGTAGACCTATTACGTATACGTTGAACTAGTCTTGGAATATCTTTACACAAATCATGCAACTTTCATTAAACAAAATGCACTTTCTTGGTCTGTTGTCAGGCCACCTTCATGGACAAGAAATTTGTAACATACGTTTAGAAAACGTTCTGTGAGTATATTTATATATATATTTATCACAGCATTTTGTAACAAAATAAGAGCATGAAAAGTACATTATGATGAAATGCAGCCAGAAACGACGCCGAGTTACACTTGTCAGTTTCACAGAAGCACATGTAGCCGGTGTAGTCTGATTCACTCATGCACACGTGGTCGACAAGGAATAGGTTGATTTGGAGCCTCGCTGTGCACGTCCTCTGGATAACCTCTTGTGCTGAAAAATACGAGAAAGAGAAAACGAAACATAACCACAAGAAGCAAAGGCATCTCAGCGATACGACATGAGGATTATGATAAAATGGGCATGAGATATGAACACAGAACTTATTACTTAATAAAGACGAAGGTAAGTTTGAGGAATGATTTCAAACTACCAAACGTCACTTAGAGAATGAAAATGTTTACTTCACTTTCTATAAAATAATCTTTTAGCGAATCAAGTGCATTTTCCTCAGTTATCTGTTTCGTAATACTTAAGAGGTGAAAAACATAAATAAAATAGATTTACCGTCTATTATCTTCACTGACGTCATCGGAAGCATTTCTTTTATTTATTTTTTTTTTGGGTGATGAGTAATATTAATAAGATAAGCAAATCATGGGGTCACTAGCTAGAAGAGAAATAAATTTATTTCCTACCGACAAAAAATAAAAATAAAAAGGGAAGGACAGGAGGGAAAACAGAGAAGAAAACGAAGGGTAAATTATTTTGTTTGTATATCAGTAATCTAGTTTATCTTCCTTCGTTTTATTATTCAGATTTAAAATTTAACTTTATAAATTCATTTGGTACCGTGATTGTATGTTCCTTGTATTGTATGTTTGGAAATTGTATTTACAATGAGAAAAATATTGTATTTTTGTGAAGGGGTTTCTCCATCGAAATCGTTAAAAAATTAGGCCCAGAGATAGAAATTATACAAAATGTTAAATATAAATCAAACAGAGTGGTGGGAGTGGCAACGTTGTTTTTTTTTTTGTGGGAGGGTTTGTTTTCTTTTCCACGTTTTTCCTCCCTACAAAATTCTGGCTGGCTTCGGCCCTGTGGGTTACAAAACAACTCTACCTTTGGAACGCTTTTGTTTGTTTTGAATTTCGCGTAAAGCTACACGAGAGATATCTGCGCTATCCTTCCCTAATTTAGCAGTGTAAGACTAGAGGGAAGGCAGCTAGCTATTCATCACCACTCACCGCCAACTCTTAGGCTACTATTTTACCAAAGAATAGTGGGGTTGATCGTAAAATTATAACGCCCCCACGGTTGAAAGCATGAGCATGCACTTGAAACGGTATTTCGAACACAAAAAGTTGTGTATTTATTTATAACTAGCATATCGGTCTTCAGCCTCTGATTTTTATCTTGAATTCTGTAAAACCTCCAAGGACACCGAGATAAATTTAAATACATGTATGAAAAACAACAACATGCATAGCAACGTGCCATTTTTTTCTAGTGAGAAAGCGATAAAAGAACTAAAAACACAAGCCCCGGCATGGTCAGGTGGTTAGGACCCTCGACTCCTAATCTGAAGGTCGCGGGTTCGAATCCCCGTTGCACCAAACATGCTCGCCCTTTCAGCCATGGAGGCGTTATAATGTTACGATCAATCCCACTATTCGTTGGTAAAAGAGCAGTCCTTTCCTTTAATTTTACACTGCTAAATTAGAGGAGGCTAGCGCAGTTAGTCCTCGTGTAGCTTTGCGCGAAATTCAGAAACAAACGAACAAACTAAAGACACGAATCCTTACGAGTTTTATTTTTCGTCACTATCTTGACACAGCAGCCACTACACTTGAGAAGAGGAGGGTTGTCCCTCTCAGGATGAAGTGTTGTAAAATTGAAGGGATCTTTACAACGAGGGTCTGTCCTGGAGTCACACTCATAGCATAAAATCGTGGAATCTGGATAGAAACATAGCATAAAATGTGGAAGTAATTCCTTATAAAAAGAGTTTTACGTTTTAAATACATGTTACAACTAATTAGGAACACTTCATCAACTCACAACTTAGTTATCTCGTCATCTTAACTGATCTTAACAAATCACCAGTTGTTAATCATTTTATGACTGAAAATAATTTGTTTTAAAATGAAACGAACTGGTTGTCGAATTACCAGATCGGTAAGAAAACATAAACACAAATATCACACATGTACACGAATCTATGTAATTGTGTCTAACAATATTCCCAATGGATCAGAATCTATTTGGTGCAAAATTTACGTTACTGTTTCATCTCACGGAATATAACTTTTACTGGTATAAATACCACTGTTTTTTGTATAGAAACAAAACGATTCATAACCTAAGACTCTCGCAGTGTTGAGGAATGGAATGCAAAAAAAGAAAGGTTAGATTACAGTTATGGTTTTTCTTCACAAATTATGATCATTTTATTTCCTACAATATAGATTACGTACGGGTAAAATTTGAGAAGATCAAAGTTATTGGCTCATATATTCGAATTACTTTAGTTATTGTATACAGCAATATATTACTTCCTTGTTACAATGGTTTTTTACACACAATGTAACATAGGTAGCGACCTAAAATAACAAAAGGTGGCGAAACTTTGATATTTTTATTTTATTTTATTATAACGTCCAAATTTATGGCTTGCCTCTCAGCAGGATGTCACGTGATCATCCACGCATAACTATAAACTTTCCGTTCTGTCTTCCAGTCTCAACTGAGCAAAACATTGGGCAACAATCTAGGACTAATAAAGATGGCGATACCAACAATGCAAAAATCAAAAATACAATGTGACAGTAACGATGTATATGTTAGTGGGATATAACAATGATCCTTGTATCTGTCAGTAAGAATACAATGGTCCTTCTATCTCTAAGTAGAGTAACAGTGGTCCTTCTGTCTGTTATTATGGTAACAATGATCCTTGTATCTGTCAGTAAGGATCCAATGGTCCTTCTATCTCTAAGTAGAGTAACAATGGTCCTTCTGTCTGTTATTATGGTAACAATGATCCTTGTATCTGTCAGTAAGGATCCAATGGTCCTTCTATCTCTAAGTAGAGTAACAATGGTCCTTCTGTCTGTTATTATGGTAACAATGATCCTTGTATCTGTCAGTAAGAATCCAATGGTCCTTCTATCTCTAAGTAGAGTAACAATGGTCCTTCTGTCTGTTATTATGGTAACAATGATCCTTGTATCTGTCAGTAAGGATCCAATGGTCCTTCTATCTCTAAGTAGAGTAACAATGGTCCTTCTGTCTGTTATTATGGTAACAATGATCCTTGTATCTGTCAGTAAGGATCCAATGGTCCTTCTATCTCTAAGTAGAGTAACAATGGTCCTTCTGTCTGTTATTATGGTAACAATGATCATTGTATCTGTCAGTAAGGATCCAATGGTCCTTCTATCTCTAAGTAGAGTAACAATGGTCCTTCTGTCTGTTATTATGGTAACAATGATCCTTGTATCTGTCAGTAAGGATCCAATGGTCCTTCTATCTCTAAGTAGAGTAACAATGGTCCTTCTGTCTGTTATTATGGTAACAATGATCCTTGTATCTGTCAGTAAGGATCCAATGGTCCTTCTATCTCTAAGTAGAGTAACAATGGTCCTTCTGTCTGTTATTATGGTAACAATGATCCTTGTATCTGTCAGTAAGGATCCAATGGTCCTTCTATCTCTAAGTAGAGTAACAATGGTCCTTCTGTCTGTTATTATGGTAACAATGATCCTTGTATCTGTCAGTAAGGATCCAATGGTCCTTCTATCTCTAAGTAGAGTAACAATGGTCCTTCTGTCTGTTATTATGGTAACAATGATCCTTGTATCTGTCAGTAAGGATCCAATGGTCCTTCTATCTCTAAGTAGAGTAACAATGGTCCTTCTGTCTGTTATTATGGTAACAATGATCCTTGTATCTGTCAGTAAGGATCCAATGGTCCTTCTATCTCTAAGTAGAGTAACAATGGTCCTTCTGTCTGTTATTATGGTAACAATGATCCTTGTATCTGTCAGTAAGAATCCAATGGTCCTTCTATCTCTAAGTAGAGTAACAATGGTCCTTCTGTCTGTTATTATGGTAACAATGATTCTTGTATCTGTCAGTAAGGATCCAATGGTTCTTCTATCTCTAAGTAGAGTAACAATGGTCCTTCTGTCTGCTCACTTTTTCTGCAAAAGGTTCCCTTTTCTTCTCATCCATTTCTTGAACATGACTATCTGTAAAAAGTTTCTTTTCCTTCTGACCCATTTCTTGAACGTGGTTTTCTGTAATCAAGTGAAACTGGATCTCACAAGAACTTTAACACTAGGACTTAACCGTACAGAACCTGACTTCACTGTAATCACTAATATTATAGTCCTACTTACAAAGAAGCACATAAAATACTTACATAAGCACTCTTCCTCTGCTCTGGAGGTCCATACGAACATCAGAAAAACTGTAACAAATATACAGAAACAATGAAATGCCGAATTTTTCTGTTTATTAATAACGCTTGATAATAAAACAAAGGATTAGTGAAACAATCAGAAGAAATTTAACCCAAATATTTTTCTTTACAAACATAAACATAATTCTCAATTCTATACTAATGTCATTCTTAAACTTTATGGCAATCGAATCTACGTGTAGCCCTTATTTCTGTTTTACAAAACATGCAAGTTTCACTGTTATGTAATTAAAGTTCAAAGCAACCAGTTTTGTTTTTATTTTTTCTAAGTTCTGTTTCATCCACTGTGAAAAATTAGGTGATAATTTTACAGGACCGTATAAAATGCGTCAACTGTGCCATACTTGTCGTAAAACGAGTCAGTCACATAATTACCCTAAGTAGTATCTGGTTATTTGTTTGTAGTTAAGCGTAAGAATACATAGAGATATCTGTGATCTGCTCACCACGGGTGTCGAAAGCTTCGAAAGATGAAAATAAGAAAAGGGAAAATAAAAAACCTTTTTAGCATTTAATAGGGAAAATGTGAACACTATTAAATTAGCCTAAATACTAGCTGGTCAAAAGTTTAAGACCATACCGAAACGAAGCGTTAAGAGGTAAACACGTAACTAAATTTAGTCATTTGTGTTCAAGCATTAGCGTTGTCAACATCTCCCACTGACATCTCCCGTGTTACATTTGGTAAAAACATGGCAAAGGCTAAACCGTTGACAGAGTTTGAACGTGGCAGAATTGTCGAGCTGCAAAAGCAAGGTCTCTCTCAACGTGCCATCGCTGGTGAGATTGGGCGTAGTAAAACTGCTCTTGCAAATTTATTAGAAGACCCTGAGGGATACGGAACGAGAATTTCAAGTGGTTGGCCCAAGAAAATTTCGCCGGCGTTGAGCAGGATGAATCGATGGGTTGTCCAGCAAGACGCCAGCCGATCGTCGAACCAGCTTAAGGCCTTTACGGGCGCAGAATGCAGCTCAAGAACAATAAGTCGGCATCTACGAGAGAAAGGCTTTAAAAACTGTAAACGTCTTCAAAGGCCACGCCTTCTTCCACACCACGAAACAGCTCGATTAAAACTTTGCTGAGAAGCACCAAACATGGGACGTATAAAAGTGGAAGAAGGTTTTGTTCTCTGATGAGAATAAACTTAACCTGGATGGTCTAGATGGCTTCCAACGTTACTGGTACGATAAGGATATCCCACCGGAGACATTTTCTACACAACACAGTGGAGGAGGTTCCATTATGATCTGGAATGCTTTCTCCTTCCATGGAACAATGGAGCTTCAGGTTATACAGGGATGTCAAACAGCAGCTGGCTATATTGACATGTTGGAGAGAGCATCCTTATTGACTGAAGGCCCTCGCTTGTATGGAAATGAGTGGATCTTTCAGCAGGACAACACTGCAATCCACAATGCCCGCAGGACAGAGGACTTTTTCATGGCGAATAACGTGATTCTTTTGGACCATCCAGCGTGTTCGCCCGAACTGAACCCCGTTGAAAATGTTTGGGGTGGATGGTAAGGGAAGTCCATAGAAATGGACGTCAATTCTAAACAGTACATGATCTTCGTGAAGCCATCTTCACCACTTAGAATAACATTCCAGCCAGCCTTCTACAAACGCTTATATCAACCATGCCAAAGGGAAAGTTTGCAGTTATTCGCAATGATGGCCATGCAATTCACTACTGAGACCTCTTGTTGGGCATTTTCTACCCTGTTTAGGACTTCTTTTTGTATGGTCTTAAACTTTTGACCAACTAGTATTTAGGCTAATTTCATAGTGTTCACATTTTCTCTTATTAAATGCTAAGAAAGTTTGTTTTTATTATTTTCCCTTTTCTTATTTTCATCTCTCGAAGTTCTACTCAAATAAGTGGTTGAGTCTTACAACGCAAAATGCATATTTTTTCTTTATGTTCGTTGGCCTTAAGATTTTGGCCAGCAGTGTGTGTATATATATATAGCATTAAGTGGCCTTAATCTATTTTTATTTCTTTTATATATGTTAATAGGTGAGATATATTTAGGACTATTTTCATCATGTACGCTAAAACGGTTGAGTGTACACAACAATATGATATTAACTCTGAGGCCATTGTTTAAGTATTTTAATAAAACACAACTGAATATTGTATTGCTATTCACAATGACGTAATAAAATTGTAAGGCCTAGGATATCAATAATAATCTATCGCTATAGTTTAAAATAACAATGACGATTTACAGTATAATTATTTTGATATTATTTATTTGAATTTTAATTAATGTGAATAGAGAAAAATATTAAGTTATTATTCTTTCATTAAAGAAATGGAAGAATAATTATCATTGAAACACTTATCATTATGTTCCGTGGGTTAAAAATAGTTTAATTTTTTCTTAATACTATTTTATATTTGCCAACTTGAAATTATTCCAATTTGCCTTAGATATCTACTACTACTAAATCGAAACACTAAACTAAATTTGAAGTGATTGGAACCTTCTTATAAATGTCTCTTCTTTTTTTTTCAATGGACTGGAGATCAGATTAGGTTTATAGATAAATATTAAATTATTTTAAATACGCAACGACAGTGCAAATCGCAAAAAAAAATAACCCGACCATAATATGCTCATAGTGTTGTTTATTTTTAATTATTTCCAATTCAATAAAATCTAAAAATATCCCATAGCAACCATCCCAAACAATATTGAATATATTACGAGAACAAGAGTGGTGCCATATATTAAACATTTCTCCGTTTGGAATAGCCTTACTGTTTAATTCAAATAAATACTTTCAAATCAAAAACACGAAACGTACCTAGTATTACATTCCATTTTCTACAAAATAAACTGCGTAAATATGATGCGTTAAACATTCTCGTCCTGAAGTTGCTTTAGTTTAACCATACATAACTTTTCGTTGCCATGAACGCAAACACGCTAATCACCATGCGTTATACCCTTTCACTGAGCAAGTGCCATGAAGGAGGAATTTCTGCAGAACGCAAGGAAATCTTTACTCCTTGAGGCTCAGGAATTTCCATTACTACTGGCGAAATCCAACGAAACAAAGAAAATAAAATATTAATTTTTATTTCACGTACTAAAATTATAACATTTTCTTTAATACTAAGATAGATTCAATTCTGACGTTTATATGTTTGTGTTTTTTATTATTATTATTTTACACACTGCAATAACGCTTACAGTAGTTACAAAACTCACTCATCTCACGTTTTAATCAGTTACTTGTAAATATATGCTTCAGAATCAGTATCTCTCAATAATACAATGCAGTCAGTGGTGACACAACGTGTTTTGCTGTTCTGTGCAAACGCTGACTGTGCTTTTTCCTTACCCCGCCTTTATAAGAATTCTACATTATTTCCCTCCCAAGAACTTGCACGTGCATTATCCAAAGTCTTTACCAGCCCTACCTGATTGTGATTGGTTGACTGGCTGGATTCGGAACATATTCAGCATTGTGCCATTTTGTTTAATTTGATAGCATATAATCCTGTGAGAGTACGTTCCACCAAAACTCGCAGAACATGATCCGGATTCTTAAAATTCGGGCGTGATTGGTTTTTATTTTGAACTGCAAACCAGTTGGAGAGCAATCAGTCAGTAGTACTCGCTGAATACCAGACTAACTAGTACTTTTATAACACTTTCGTAGCCGAAAGAGTGAACGTGTACGGCAGCATATCACATACTAGAACCTTGGTTTCACGGTAAGCAGCCCGGCACGTTAACATCTGGACCACGTACTCAAACTTTTTTATTTAATGTTTTAAAAACAAAATAAATTATTAAAGTTTATCAAAAAAGTTCCACGTGAACGTGTGATGAACGAAATATTTACTTATTTTGTACTATTAATTAAAATTGTCTTTAATCTCCACTTTCAAAAATCTGACTACTTAGTCTAACATTTCAACATTAAAGAACCATGCAAAGCATATTCGTAATAGCTGAAATAATCCTCGTCCGTACAATTTATTGTCATGATTAAAATAATTAGTTTAACTTCGATAAGTATATCAAAAGTTTAAAATTGATGTAATATTAAATGGAAAAAGTAAAAACTATATGTCATATGTAGAGCTTTGTTGTTGTTTTTTAATTTCGCTCAAATCTACACGAGGGCTATCTGCGCTAGCCGTCCCTAATTTAACAGTGTAAGACTAGGAGGAAAGCAGCTAGTCATCACCACCCACTGCCAACTCTTGGACTACTCTTTTACCAACGAAAAGTGGGATTGACCGTGAAATTATAACGCCCTCACGACTGAAACGGTGAGCACGTTTGGTGTGACTAGGATTCAAACTCGCGACCCTCATTTTACGAGTCGAGCACCCTAACTACCTGGCCATGCCAGGCCCATATGTAAAATAAATGAAATAATTTATTACATGGTAAACGAAGTTTATTTTGCTCTATTGCATAAAATATTAATTATGTTAATTCATTTTATCTTGCTCGTAATACCACAAAGATAAATTTGCATGATTACGAAGCTAAAAATCGAGTTTTGATAAACGTGTTGGCAGAGCACCGATAACCATCTATTGTGTAGATTTGTATTTAACAACAAACCTCCAGCCAATATGTTATCATGGTATGATGTAGGCAGTACTCAGTGTATATTATAGCTGAAGAGTATTTGAAATAAATTCTGAAGAATACATTAATTAACCTCATATGAATAATAAGTTTCAAGATTATAATATTGTAAACTGAGACGCACTAATATACAAAGGACATTAAAGGTCATTAGGTCATTGACAAAAAATAAAAGCGATGAATGGCACTGTTTAAACATTGTAATGGCAGCCTGTGGAGTAGGGTTAGGACTGTGGATTGGTTCTGGTAAAAAGCCATAAGCTATGATAGGATTTTATAAATCTAAATATGAATGGAAGAGTCACCCTATTTACTTACCACAAGGTTAGATCAATTATTTCGATTTTACACAGTCATGTGGTTAGGGAGCACTCGACTCGTAATTTGTGACTCGAGTGTTTGAATCCTCATAACACTAAACATGTGCGCCTCCTCAGTCATAGGGCTGTAATGTGACAGTCAATCCCACTATTAGTTGGTAAAAGAGTAGCCCAAAAGTTGGAGGTGGGTAGTGATGGCCTTTCTTCTAGCCTTACACTGCTAAATTAGGAATGGTTAGCGCAGATAGCTCTTGTGCAGCTTTGCGCGAAATTTAAGCACAAATGTTTACATGACTCATTTCTGTAAAGATGTTTCGACGTCCAAAAGAGTTTATCTTGCTACTGTGTTCAGTTAAGTTTAGGCTTAGTGACTGGTTCCTTTCTAAGTAGAGAGGCTTCATGGCTAGCTTCCAGTTCTCCGTATTGAGTGTTAGGGATTGTTTTCTCCCATGCAGTTTAATCAGCCAACTGTAGTACACCGCCTGATTCCCAGCTCAGCACTGCACTATTTCTTTTCATGAAAAGGTTATTCATCAATAAACCAATCATCAGTGGCATCCCCTGTCAATGCATACAGTCTCCACTTCTGGTGAAATATCCATCAATGACGCTTCTTCCTTTATTATGTGGCTTCAGAGTTGAGTTTGACTTCTCTGGTTGGCAAATCGTTCAGGGGCTTGTAAAGACTGCCCAACTCAGACACTTTCAGCATCGTGCTTTCCAGACAGTTCTAAATCATCTGGGCTTCACTATTGTTTAAGCCTAGTTGCAGAGGGCAAGAAATTCATCAAATCTTCTGGGTGCTCAAGATGGCTCCTATTCCTCATCCTGATCTCGTGTTAACAGAATAAGGGTTGTAAGAAACTTTTGTGAAACTAATAAACAATCGTTTTCGCGTTTCCTTCGGCAGTGATTTAAATAGGCTGATTTGTCGGGTAGATATGATAACACAACTGATGAGTGAGGGGACAATTACTGTCTTATGTGAAACTTTACATGTTGTGTTCATATGAAAATGGACCCGGTGGACTATTCAAATTGAAATAAATGTATATATATATTTATGATTTTCCGAATATTTATAGTGTAGTTTTTAACAAAATTTCAGTTAAAGGTTAACGTTATTATCTAGTATAACAGAATATTTTGCATTATTGTTTTCAACAGCCAAATTAGTTTTCCACATTTGCTCGTAGTATTTAGTGACAGCAAAGGCATTCGTAATAAATGAGTATCTTTCACACAAGTCCAAACTTGTTGTTTTGGCAATGTTCAGTAAACCATGCATTAAAATTTTATTTACGAGTTGGTGAAAATTAACAGTTGTTCTACTTATTTAAAATTAGCATTTCAGTTGTCTGTATATTTGTTATTGTATAGGTAAATTATCACAAAAATAGTTTCTGACAGGCAGTGTTTGAAGATTCAAGAGCACCATATTTCGATATGTGACGTATTTCCGTTCCTTACACCACTGTTAATAATCAAAGTTATCATGGGCTTAGAGCACCTAGTTTCTGTTTAGGCCTAACAAATTTATGGCTTATGAATAAAAACGTTTAACAAAATCAAAAAGTATTGTATAAAGAAAAACACTCATGCAAGAATTTTGTAGAGTACCTTGATGAATACTCAAATGTAGTGTAAGTAGTTGTTACAAAATGGCTTTATTTAATGGAATTTTATTTTTATGTATTACTATCAGTTATTACTGTTGCATACTTCTGTCAGTGTAGTAGTATTTACGAATTCCAGTAATAGTATAAAATGTAATGATTAACGTAAAGTAGGTGTAAGTTATGTTCTACCTATTTGTATAACACTACTATAAGTCCTTTTTTTACTGATTGTCTCTCACTGTCAATCGTGAGGCTAAATTAACGTTAGGTATTAGTATTAATGTTGCTGTAACTTTGTGTGACGTCAGTAATGTATTACTGTTTGTGTTCACTCAGTTTCCAATAATATTCTATTAATACTTAGAATGCATGTTTGTATTCCATGTTTACATTCCAAGTTAATGATTTGAAAATGTGGTTAAGGTGTACCGTTAGTTCCATTTAAACAAAAATTATAACCAATATTTATATTTACTACCATGCATCATGGGCATATAATTTCTCAGAATTAGTTACCAAAACATTTAAAAAGTGTGATGTTTAGCATAATGTACATAAATTGATTTATTTTTGTTATGTAACCTTACCAACTTTCTGTTGATATTAGTATTAGTTATAAAAATATACTGAGAGAAAACATGACCTGTAAAGTTTAATAAACATAAGTACTAATAATGCCCCAAAGTCTTCTACTTTCTCGTGAAAGATGGTTAAATATTAAGTTTTAACGTTTATTGAAAAATATAATTAAAGAAAATGGGTAAAAATTGCTTAAATTTGGTTTTAACTGTTTAAGCAATATATTATAAAAAGTTGTCATGTTGTCTGTCTCTTGTGTTTTGAGAAACATGTTTGGTCCAGTAGTAGCACACTATTTGTTCAAAAGGTTGTGGTGTTTTTTGTTTTTTTTTGACTTTAAGTTATTTCTTCAACACAATGTGTCAGCTACTAAACTACAAATTTAGCAATCTATTTCATTTAGAACAATAACAAGGTTTCTAAAAAAAGTAAAATCATTTTCCATTTTTTTGTTTAAAGGTCTTCAATGTTAGAGGTTCTACAATAGTTAAAGGCAAACTGTTTCCTATGTCAAATACTCTCTTCTGCCTTAACTGGATCCATGTTTGTTTGAGCTGTTTTATCGTAATCTTGTGTCCTCTAGTTTTACTTCTTCCAATTTTTTTGAAAATGTCTTCTGGATTTATTGGTTTCAAAACAATCAGGCATGAAAAACCTCAAGTCTCCCCAAACTTTTCTTCTTTCCAGCAAAAACATTTCAAGATATTTTGAGATTTGCCAGAGTCTCCAGTTTGATGGATAAAGTAACAACTTCCATCAAGAAGAGCCAGGGTGAAATCTTAGCCACTACCAACATAGAAATAACTTCACATCTACACACCAATTTCTAGCTTTTTATTTATAAAGCTATTTTATTATTTTTTTAATTATTAGAATTAGTTAGTTGCATAGGCTCCTAACCGTGACAATTATTATTTTCTGGTTGCTACGTTGTTACTTATATCTTATGTACAAAAGGTTAAAGGTAAAATTTCGATGACTAATTGTTAAACAAATCGCCACTGATTCCTGTATGTTATTGATATATAAACAAAATGGCAACTAATGTTTTAATAACTGAAGGTTATAAATGGTAAATTCTAAGTGTTCAGAAAACCAAACGAAAATGCTAAATATTTTGTTTCCCTATTAATATAATTGTAAGTTTTGGTAAAAAAAGAAATATAAGCCCATGTTCATCCTTGGCATATTTACGTGAGCTAGAGTGTTGACCAATTTAGAAAAATACTATTCCTCATTTTTAACTGTAGACAAGGGTAAATAAAGTTAGGCTATACACAAATCAATTAGTGTTCAGTAAGGGTTGTTTTGTTTTTTCACCTGATGGATCAATAAGAAATTTGTTGTTTTTCTTAGAACACGAAGCAAAATATATTGTTTTAAAATGCTAGTTTTTATGTCATCAAATTAGATAAATAGTATTTTATTTGTAGTGAGGCTCCATAGAGGCTTGTATTGCTAATATCAGATTAGCCAAGCAAAATGTGATAGTAGGTTTGTTCCTAAGTTTTATGGTTTAAAGAACCCATGTCCTCTTGTTTCAAAACTAAGGGCAGACTATAAACATTTTTGAGGGACATCCTTGAGACAGATTAGAATGTATTAATAAAGATATGATTCACCAACAGCTGTGTTTAGTTGATGGAATACAATTGTTTTAGCAGTTACCTCCCCTTTAACTAAGTTGTTACAACTGTATAACATTTAAAGTTTCCTAAACAAAACTAAAGTGTTCTTGGTGGATGTTACACATTAAACATGTGGAACTGAACTGTATTCAACCCCACAGTCATGGAGTGTATGCCTTACTTGTGCATTGTTATTAATGTTGTAGGTAGTAGTTTTTAGGTAATCACATATTACATTAATACTTCAGTTTTATATGTATTATATTGCTCATCAGTAATGTACACCACCTGCTGATAATCTTATGCATTTTATAATTTGTTTTAAACAAATTCAAAATAATGAGTTATAAACAGCATAGAGAATCGTAAAAATATTTGTGTACCTTGCCATATTCACTATAGCCTGGCACCTCGGTTGTTTGCCATGATTGCAAGGTTTGTAGTCGTGATAACTGTGTTTTAGACCAAGAAAAATTCTAAGCTAGTGACCTAATTGATCAAAAGTTTAGTAAAGTAATTGTGTTTGCTACTTCAAACACGTGTAACAGAAAGACCTGTTTTTTAAAAAAATAAGTTTATTCATAGACATTCACAAGTGACAAGTCAGAGTGGTAGGTATGTCATCCAGCTTGTTGGAATGTACTGTCACTGTATGAGGGAACACGTAAAAATTGCAGGATTTCTGCACTCTTAACGCAATGATAGACTAATACAATTAGAGTACATGTTGGTTATTAAGAAAAACTTAGGAAATGTACACATTTTAATGAATGTTTTACTTTTGAAATTTACTGTTGTACTTAACTGTAAGTGTAGATCTTTGACTGACTCTTTCACTGTTACATTTATAGATAAACAACTATCCCAGCACGAGGTTTATTTTTAGTATTACTGTAAAACAAAAACGGACATCTTAATATCTTATTATTTATCTGACATTTTAAACTTGTAAACCTTGGGGAAGTTCTAAGGTGAACATCCTTTCTTTGTTGTAGTAAAAATTGTAAACTCTCATGACATTACTGTACTGGGGAATATACAGTAAAAGAGAACATAGTATGATGTATTCTGTAAACTATCAACATACAGCTTATTAGTGCAGAAGTATTGGGAAGATATATTAAAAACACCTTGTTTGTGTTAATGATTCACTGTTGGTTGTGAAGATTTGATGAATAATTCAGTTTTTGTTTTCTGGTTTACTTTAGATGGTAATCCTTTTGCTGGAAAAAGCAAAACAGCTTATGCTATACATTTGATGGTAATGTCCAGAATCAACATTTAAGATAACTATTTTTAGTATTTAGGGAAAATAATAGTGGATTTTAGGGTATATATGTTTTAATAAAGTGTTTTGCTGGTTATATTTAATATTAAATTCCTAAAGGAAGGAATTTTCTTCTTGCATAATTATTTTTTTTAGTCTTATAATTGAAGGAAGCTACTCAAACTTATCAAATAGGGTTGAGTACTTAATATTAAAAGGTGACCACAGCCAGTATAAAGTCCCTTTAGTATGCATCAGAACTAAATTTTGACACTGTGCAGGTAGTGATATATGACAGAGAATTGATCATTGCATTTTTAAGATGATATCCCATGAAGTTTATGGCTTTAGTTGTATATAGACTTAAGACACAAGGACTACCTAGAAAGAAACCTATAACAAGTCATACCACAACCTCAGAAAGCAAAGTGTGCACCTTGTATGAAGTGAGAATCCATGAGCACAGAGGTCATTGCAAAAGCTATCCATATGACCCAGGTAATATGATTAGAAAAGATCATTTGGAAATGAAGCAACAGATTAAGGGTTCACCAAGATAAGGTCTACCTTCTGTTTCACCATTACGTATCTCAAGCAGCTAGAGATTGGAATGGGTATTCATGTTGTTTCTTATCAAGACATACCAGTGAAGTTGTTGAATGCAGCTTTTTTGGATTTCTGAGTGATCAGCCTGTTATAACAGATGCTGGGAAACCCTCATTTGTTTCACTTGATGTCTTATTGAATGTATTGGATAGGAATAGTATGCTTTGGACATGACTGTCTAATGTCTGAGCATTTTGCAATGGAAACTATGTTGTAGAGCTACTTTCAAGATGTATGATTATAAAATATGACTAGATGTGATATGTGCTGCAATGACATAGTGAGGCTTCAAAATAATTTTAATATAATGAACTCAACAAAATAGTGAATTTGGTAGTCATTGTAAATTTCAGATAATTGAGAGAAAAGGGTGTGTCAAATTTAGTTACCATTAAGACTTGATATTCCCTACCTCTAATTTTTAACTTTGCTCGGATTTTTGTTTTTTCATTCAGATTTTAACTGATGGCTAGACAGTTCATGAAGATCTCAGTGGCTGGGCCATTATGGGAGATAATGACAAGCCATTTGCTTGCCCAATAACAGGATGTAACATGGTAATAATTATGCTTTTAGTGTGGTCTTAACATTTATATGTATAATATTAAGACAAAATAAAGTATTTTATTATTTTTTATTGTGCTATTTGTGACATCAGCTCTTTCAGATACGTAACTTCCAATTAAAAATGTTTTCATGTGAACTTGTGAAACAAAATGTACCTAGATTTCACTCTGTGGCAAGTTAATTAATAGTTGAGTTTTTATGTGAAATTGTGTTACTTGTTAGAGCTGGATGAACCTCCCATTACAATCATTGCAAGATACTGTTGTGTAACAGTAAATACTCCCAGCAAGACTGATGTGTTAAATTAGCTACATTATTTATGCTAGTTGTTCTGATATGTATATAAAATAATAGGTTTCAAAGTAGTATTCCTTAAGTTTTTTATATGATGTTGTTATCTTTATAATTTATGCATTTTTCCTTTATGGTTTAATTCTGTTATCTTTTGAGTTTTTAAACAAAATACCAGCTTATACCTGCTAGTTAGTTAATTTTAGCACTAATTTTTGTGGAGATGGAGTGACTGTTAACAGCCAATAATCATGTGTTGAATTATACTGTTACCTTGTAGAAAATAAAAGTAAAATAGAAAACAGAATTGAAGCAAGGTGTTTGAAACTCAAGGCTAGGAAGTTAAGATATTGTGTAGATTACTTACTTTTGTTATTACAAGTTTTAAGTAGATCATTTTAAATTTTATGATTATTTCCATAGTTAGGTTGTTTTCTTTCTTTCTTTTTTCCTAAATTTGCATATGCCAGTACCATGATGTTCTTCAATTATGGTTATTATGTGGAGGTAAAATGGTTTTGAAGTTTCATTTATGTAATTTGTAAAAGTTTGGGCACCTGCTTTATTTTTAAATTGTAAGTATATTATGTTTTTCAAAGATTTTGATGAGTACATGTTCTTAGCGAGAGTAAAATACCAGTTATAAATAAGCTTGTTTTGATTAAAGGATCTTGGAAAATCATAAGCTTGTGCAACAAGTGTCAAGCATAACATTTTGCACATAATAGCTTGTGGGTTGTATGAGGGATAATATGGAAGCTTAGAAGTTAACTAGTTGCATGACATGGTAAGTGCTGTATGGTTCATCAAAAAGGAATTGAGGATTATATTAATAATTTGGAACTTACAACATTTCTTTTAAAAAGAATTCTTAAAGTTTTGGATAAGTTGTAAAGAGTTGAACCTTATGTTTACAAGTTAGCATATATGTGCATGCACACGTACACAAACATAGCTACAGTATATGTATGTGCTTATTTAAGTTGTTGCTATTTAGAGCACATTCATATTAGATTTGGCTTATATGTACATTATGGGATGTATTGTGGCTTTTCTAAAACCCTTACAGCCAGACATTGTAGGTGAAACTACACACAAGTTTTAAAATAGGAATATCTTCACAAAAGAAACTATTAAAATAAGTTTGAAAATTTTAAGTGGCTACAAAGAAAACTTGTATCCATTTGTTGTTACTTTTTTAAAGAGTCTTTTGAAAACTTTTAATGTAATTCTTCATTTTACAGAATGCTTAATAATAAAATAATACTTTTTACAAATTTGGATAAAGTTTTGTTATTTTACCTGATGAATGGAATGAATACTGTGGATTTTTCACTTTAACTTCTTAGCTAGTTGTAAATCAACTTTATATTATTTTTTTTAAATGTCCAATTTAGGATGCTTACGAAACTTAGTTTAAACTTAATGCTAATTATTACTTTGTAAAAATTGTATCGTCAGCTTGATGTATGTAGTTCATGATATCTTGGGAATTACCAGTAAAATATTTATAAAAGTGATGGTACCAACTGTAGAATTGGGTGTATTCTCATCTATAGAAATTCTTTTATGCCATTGCATATATGAAAACTCCATTGAAAATGTTATACTAATTTCTCCATATAATGTGTTAAAGTAAGCATTATTGTTTTCATCTGTGTAGGTATCTTGCTTTGATTAGAAGTTTTTGGTAATAGTAGGATGAACCATTATATC